>NW_016914345.1:0-104787 GCF_001483705.2 Eufriesea mexicana | reverse complement strand
TTCCAGAGAAATTTTATTATTATCATCTGTTACTATTAAATATATTATTAACTAATTCAATGAAAACGTATTCCATTTAGAAAATCTCGTGCCACACTATAAATACCAGAGGAACAAAGATGCAGGTACTTATCTTATTCAACATTTTTATTACCTTCATGGTAGGTTAATTTCACCATTACTGTAACTTCAGCCTCTGCTTCACATCTTTACTAATGTTTACCAATAACTCCAAGAATTACATTGAATCCACAACCAATAATGCACAAATGTACTGATTTATATGTTATGGACTCAAGAACGAAAATTAAATATAATGAATTACAATAATCAGAGAATCAATTTATATAATTGTATAAGTAATTAATATTGCTGATAAGCTTCGTGTCATACCACTGTTGCATTTCTATCAAATACCACGTGCTGTGAAAGAGTTAGATTTCAAATCTGATGAAAACATTTCATACTGGATACTATTCACGGTAAAAGAGTTTCATCCATTATAAGCAAGGAGGAGGAGAACCTTATGAGCCCTTTTCCGCAGGAAAAAATATTTAAAATTTAATATATTGCATATCAATTTTACGCATTTGCACTTAATTTAGAAATTCAACATGTGTCCTTGCCTTATTAAAGGCGTAGGAAATTTTAAATTAGTGTCAATTTCATTCAATCTAACGGGTTTACAGTTCTACTCTTTACACACCAATATCTTTGAACTTAATAAGTTGATTCTGGTTTCGTTTATTTTTGCTTTCAGCTCTAACAGCATTAGAATATAATGACGTACTAGAATATTATAATACTAGTTATACTACGTTAGGATATTAGAATATTCTCCTTTAACTAGTAAGATGTATCAAATTCAGGAAACCAAGGAGAATGGATAGTTCTCGGCACCTCTTTTCTCGTGCTATCTGCATATTTATTGAATCACAGTAAGCGTTCATTCTCACAAGATGCTCATTACAGAAAGTACTAAAAATACGAAACAGGGAATTCAAGTGACGTATATTTACATTGAAATTTTAACACAAATGGTTTCATTAAAAACATTGCAGGCGTGATGTCTGTTCTTAAAAGCCTGATATTTTGGAACCTAATAGATCCCTAAGAATGATTCACATCACCAAATAATGTTAGAATAAAATGTAATGGAAATACGATATCATATATACCTCAATACAAATCTTATGATACATTTATATAACATACTTATATCAATTTTATATCCTAAATTCGTATTATGTGAAATAAAACTTAACTTCAGTACTACCAAACCTGTTAAAATAAAGTATTCCTGATTTCCTGTAATCATAATTATTTAAAAAATACTCCGTTTACATCAAAATTATTCTTGATATTTATCATTAACGTAAGAGAAGGATTATCTATACTCTCTTATCTTCATTGAATTGCTTCATATAATGTGTATACTTTTTGAAGACATACGTTGTAGCCGGGAAGCACCAATATTAAGCAATAGACACACGCACAAATTTCTGCATACCAATTTTACGTCTCGATTCCACTGCTCAGGGCACTTAACCGAGAGTATCTAACAAAAATTGAAAAATGTGCGGCGCAGCACCTCCATAAAAATGTCCCAACCGCTTCCATTAGGTTATTATTAAGATAAAGGGTGTCCAAATACGAAACACTAATGCTCAATGGTTAAATGCCGGATAAATGTAAAACCGAAGCACAACAGGTATTTCGCAACGTGCATAACTACTGGTCTCCGAATCCATGACCTTTTAAACGCCCGGCATTCGAAAACGGAGAAAGAGGTAAAAAGCACATTTCATTATACGTTCTAATCCATATTATGGTTTCACCTGTCCACGAGGAATCGGCAACTGCGATAAGATATCACCTCGACGACACCCCTCAATTCATATTCTATATTGCTGATAAGCTTCGTGTCATACCACTGTTGCATTTCTATCAAATACCACGTGCTGTGAAAGAGTTAGATTTCAAATCTGATGAAAACATTTCATACTGGATACTATTCACGGTAAAAGAGTTTCATCCATTATAAGCAAGGAGGAGGAGAACCTTATGAGCCCTTTTCCGCAGGAAAAAATATTTAAAATTTAATATATTGCATATCAATTTTACGCATTTGCACTTAATTTAGAAATTCAACATGTGTCCTTGCCTTATTAAAGGCGTAGGAAATTTTAAATTAGTGTCAATTTCATTCAATCTAACGGGTTTACAGTTCTACTCTTTACACACCAATATCTTTGAACTTAATAAGTTGATTCTGGTTTCGTTTATTTTTGCTTTCAGCTCTAACAGCATTAGAATATAATGACGTACTAGAATATTATAATACTAGTTATACTACGTTAGGATATTAGAATATTCTCCTTTAACTAGTAAGATGTATCAAATTCAGGAAACCAAGGAGAATGGATAGTTCTCGGCACCTCTTTTCTCGTGCTATCTGCATATTTATTGAATCACAGTAAGCGTTCATTCTCACAAGATGCTCATTACAGAAAGTACTAAAAATACGAAACAGGGAATTCAAGTGACGTATATTTACATTGAAATTTTAACACAAATGGTTTCATTAAAAACATTGCAGGCGTGATGTCTGTTCTTAAAAGCCTGATATTTTGGAACCTAATAGATCCCTAAGAATGATTCACATCACCAAATAATGTTAGAATAAAATGTAATGGAAATACGATATCATATATACCTCAATACAAATCTTATGATACATTTATATAACATACTTATATCAATTTTATATCCTAAATTCGTATTATGTGAAATAAAACTTAACTTCAGTACTACCAAACCTGTTAAAATAAAGTATTCCTGATTTCCTGTAATCATAATTATTTAAAAAATACTCCGTTTACATCAAAATTATTCTTGATATTTATCATTAACGTAAGAGAAGGATTATCTATACTCTCTTATCTTCATTGAATTGCTTCATATAATGTGTATACTTTTTGAAGACATACGTTGTAGCCGGGAAGCACCAATATTAAGCAATAGACACACGCACAAATTTCTGCATACCAATTTTACGTCTCGATTCCACTGCTCAGGGCACTTAACCGAGAGTATCTAACAAAAATTGAAAAATGTGCGGCGCAGCACCTCCATAAAAATGTCCCAACCGCTTCCATTAGGTTATTATTAAGATAAAGGGTGTCCAAATACGAAACACTAATGCTCAATGGTTAAATGCCGGATAAATGTAAAACCGAAGCACAACAGGTATTTCGCAACGTGCATAACTACTGGTCTCCGAATCCATGACCTTTTAAACGCCCGGCATTCGAAAACGGAGAAAGAGGTAAAAAGCACATTTCATTATACGTTCTAATCCATATTATGGTTTCACCTGTCCACGAGGAATCAGCAACTGCGATAAGATATCACCTCGACGACACCCCTCAATTCATATTCGTTTACCATCCTTCGCTCAACTGTGAATAAGTTCGATTTATACCGTGCCCTCGGCGCAGTGCGTCGCTAGAAGTCCGAAATCTGGGTATACCATATTGCCTCCCATTTACTGTAACCGAATCATAAATCTCTGTAGAGGATTCTGTCAGCGAATCGATTAAATCCAATTTATTTGGGACGACGCTTCGGCAGATACATGGTGAGTGCAGAATTAGACTCAGAAAAATGCAGGGAAAAAATTTTTTGGAATATCGGCAATATGACAAAGTTGAACCTTTTCAGTCACAGTAATAGCAGTAACAATTAACCCTCTGTTCTTTAAAAACATTTTCAATTATTCGATCTATAGCGAAACCATTCAGATATCTGCACCGGAAGACACATTAGAAACAAAAATTTTGTTTCGAAAAGAAGAATTAAGGGTGTTTGCGAGTTCCCTTCAAGTGCTGCCTTATTCAGGGTATTCATCTTAACCGGATACTGAAGGTAAAAACAAATAACAAATTGCAGGTCAACGATGTTGATCTAGTGGTACAAGAGGTGTGCAAATGGCTGACAAATATGTCCTGGGAGGAAGTTGTAGAGAATAACATCAAGTAATACTGTAGCATTAGAAATGCTTACGGTATTGTTTAAATATTATGCAAGGAAGGGAATATAATAGAAAAATTGTTGAATGCAAGTAAATATGTAATATTAAAGATTTCGGTAAAACCTATGAGTAATGGATCTATGATGGATCTAATAGGATCTATGGAAGCAAGTGTAAAATGTAAAGATTGATTGTAACCCCATTTTCATTCATATCTTTGAAGCGACATATTTCCAATCTTTGTATTATTATAATGATATGCTGTTTCCGTAGCCAACACTAATATTGTAGTGCATATTTACCCTAATTGTGCATGCATTTTTCAAGTTAGACATTAACTCACTCTAAGATTCGCTTTATTATGCTCTACCGTATACATGCTTCTTAGTTATCGAAGTCACTTCACTTCCCTTCGCATGACCCTTCATCCCATAGCACCTGCATACCCTAGTTATACGTGAATCTTTACAATAATTTGCGTTTCGTAGAATCTACGGCTTCTTATTTACATATTCCCTAAAAGTGTTCCAACTGCTTCATTGCTTCCATAATCAAATCCAGATTTATGAAAACTTTGCACCATGAAAGCTTTTCTATGCTTCACAATATTGTGCTGATATCATAGTGATACGCTATTCGAGGCAGACAATTTTGTTTCAGGAAGGAAAGGAAACTATAGGCTGATACTCTCTCGTACTATATCTTCTGAAGGAAGAAAACCAAGTAATGAACTGCAGATCATTTATCCCTTTATAGCGACGCCAGTGGTGTTCAGAGATGTCCAGCCTCACTTGATTCGTATTGGATTCATGAGAGTCGAAAACATGTTCGACGCACGAGGCTCGACGTACAGGTTGGAATACAGGTTAAAGGCCAGGACTCCAGCTTGCGTGTTTCTGGCAAGGACGTGAAAGCTTACGAGCAATTCCGTTCGAAGTCGTTTCTTCCAACTGGGATATGATAGGCATTGTAATACTCGCACGTTTGACCACCAACGATAAGTTCCTCCTTCGTGTATCCTGATCACGTTGCGGCAAGGACGTACCAACATACTGCCCGATTATGCCCGTGCAAGAAGAATTGACCCTCTTTCTCGTGAAATATTTCGATGTCATTGGCTCAGTAGATGGTAGACTTGTTAAATTGCGAGGATAAATTTCGAAACAAGACCTGCATAAGCGATGGAGCATCATCTGCGTATGTATACAACAATGAATATTGGAATAGCATCTCTCAGAGAAATAGATGGGAAATATTTCGGAAAATTTTTTAGCAAAATGCGGGCAGACGATATTTTCTAATGGAGAGCACCGAGGGAGGGGTACCGGATGCTATGAACCGAGTCTGCAATGAGATTTAGACTCAGAAAAATGCAGGGAAAAAATTTTTTGGAATATCGGCAATATGACAAAGTTGAACCTTTTCAGTCACAGTAATAGCAGTAACAATTAACCCTCTGTTCTTTAAAAACATTTTCAATTATTCGATCTATAGCGAAACCATTCAGATATCTGCACCGGAAGACACATTAGAAACAAAAATTTTGTTTCGAAAAGAAGAATTAAGGGTGTTTGCGAGTTCCCTTCAAGTGCTGCCTTATTCAGGGTATTCATTTTAACCGGATACTGAAGGTAAAAACAAATAACAAATTGCAGGTCAACGATGTTGATCTAGTGGTACAAGAGGTGTGCAAATGGCTGACAAATATGTCCTGGGAGGAAGTTGTAGAGAATAACATCAAGTAATACTGTAGCATTAGAAATGCTTACGGTATTGTTTAAATATTATGCAAGGAAGGGAATATAATAGAAAAATTGTTGAATGCAAGTAAATATGTAATATTAAAGATTTCGGTAAAACCTATGAGTAATGGATCTATGATGGATCTAATAGGATCTATGGAAGCAAGTGTAAAATGTAAAGATTGATTGTAACCCCATTTTCATTCATATCTTTGAAGCGACATATTTCCAATCTTTGTATTATTATAATGATATGCTGTTTCCGTAGCCAACACTAATATTGTAGTGCATATTTACCCTAATTGTGCATGCATTTTTCAAGTTAGACATTAACTCACTCTAAGATTCGCTTTATTATGCTCTACCGTATACATGCTTCTTAGTTATCGAAGTCACTTCACTTCCCTTCGCATGACCCTTCATCCCATAGCACCTGCATACCCTAGTTTTACGTGAATCTTTACAATAATTTGCGTTTCGTAGAATTTACGGCTTCTTATTTACATATTCCCTAAAAGTGTTCCAACTGCTTCATTGCTTCCATAATCAAATCCAGATTTATGAAAACTTTGCACCATGAAAGCTTTTCTATGCTTCACAATATTGTGCTGATATCATAGTGATACGCTATTCGAGGCAGACAATTTTGTTTCAGGAAGGAAAGGAAACTATAGGCTGATACTCTCTCGTACTATATCTTCTGAAGGAAGAAAACCAAGTAATGAACTGCAGATCATTTATCCCTTTATAGCGACGCCAGTGGTGTTCAGAGATGTCCAGCCTCACTTGATTCGTATTGGATTCATGAGAGTCGAAAACATGTTCGACGCACGAGGCTCGACGTACAGGTTGGAATACAGGTTAAAGGCCAGGACTCCAGCTTGCGTGTTTCTGGCAAGGACGTGAAAGCTTACGAGCAATTCCGTTCGAAGTCGTTTCTTCCAAATGGGATATGATAGACATTGTAATACTCGCACGTTTGACCACCAACGATAAGTTCCTCCTTCGTGTATCCTGATCACGTTGCGGCAAGGACGTACCAACATACTGCCCGATTATGCCCGTGCAAGAAGAATTGACCCTCTTTCTCGTGAAATATTTCGATGTCATTGGCTCAGTAGATGGTAGACTTGTTAAATTGCGAGGATAAATTTCGAAACAAGACCTGCATAAGCGATGGAGCATCATCTGCGTATGTATACAACAATGAATATTGGAATAGCATCTCTCAGAGAAATAGATGGGAAATATTTCGGAAAATTTTTTAGCAAAATGCGGGCAGACGATATTTTCTAATGGAGAGCACCGAGGGAGGGGTACCGGATGCTATGAACCGAGTCTGCAATGAGAGGCTTTGCTAAATTCGAAATCTACGTGGTGTAAGTTTCAAGCGAAACTGGAAGGTGATAGTGGGACCTTTGGCTATGTTTATGTATATGTGATACGTACACTTAAATAGATCATATATTTACTGTGCAAATGCGATAACTAATATTAATCGAATGAAGTAGGTAGTGGGCTATGAACGGAATGGATAATTAATTCAACACCTTGATGGACGGTTGTAAATAAATTTTAAAGGTATAACAGGTAAACGTGGTATCGGGACCGAAATTTCTTGCCATTGAATACTTCATTACTTCCAAATAAGGCTAACCATGAAAATTTCAAAATGTCGATAAGGGTACTGAGCTACCATTATTGTAAGCTATGTAGGAAAATGGCATTTGCTACTTAACTATTAAAGAGCCAATTAAATTTGCGTTCAAATATTATATGGTTTATTAAGTTTACAGTTAATAACAGATTGCTAGGCTCATGAATTTTTAGTAAAAATGAATAGAACGAAAATAACATATAAGATTCAATTATAAATTTCTCGTATCACTGATTAAATGATTTTGATAGGGGAATAGATATCTCTAGGATACACTGTCCAATATATTTAAAATTCTTACATCCGTGATAACTGTCTGGTAATTCTTTTAGTGTTTACTTTATCAAAGGCGAATGGATAATCTAAGTTGCTCTAGCATCCTCATATTTAAATAAAAGTGCGGTTTTACTGGAATGAGCAGTAAGGACGATAGGAGGTTCATTCTTGCCTTACAAGCCAGAGTGTATACCGAGTTAATCAATGCACCTAATTAAAATTATTTTTGCTCCTGAATAATTATAAATAGCTATCAGAATTTGGAAATAACTCTCCAAGCATAATTCATACCAATATTCATGAATTTTTGTAAAGCGCTTGTTATATGAAACGAATTTGCTTCACAGTGGAGTATTCTGTACATTCCTCTGAAGCAGAAACTACATAGAAGCATTATTACCATGATGGTCGGTATTGATAGAACGGTAAAATATATATCCTCACACTGAAGAACATATAAGTAAATAGTAATACGGTTAAATTAATATAACTATGCGTACATGAGTATTCCCTAATTTAGAAAACCCGTAATTGGTATTATTTGTTTTGTATAAATTATTGAACGTATTGATAACATCATGTCGACATTGCTAACAACAGATAACCCGAGTCGTACATTTACAATAGAAATAGAAGAGGAAATAATATATCGCCTGTTGTAGAGGAAAAGTAGTTATTAACGAAATCGACAAGATTCGATAATCTTCGGCCGATCTCGAAAATAGATTGTGGGTCATATGGAAGGGGCACCGCGTGACACCTAAGGTCCTTGCCTTGTGGAGCTCGGACGAGGTACCTCGGGGTCTGGACTAGGCTCTTCCGGGACTTCACCAGTAGGACGGCGACCTTCCTTAAGGTCAGTGTTGGGCAAGCAGTCTCTAGTAAATAAATCCTCATTCAGCCTTTTCTCGGTGTTATATTCTCGTTTCGATTCTGATGTTTCGTTGTTGTCTTTAATAAGTCTCATCTTTAACGTTTCTAATAAGTTCTTTCCCAGGACTAATTTACATATTTACTTTATATGTCTACTACCTGAATTCGCTATTTTGAACTCCAGTTCACTTATCGTCTTGCCGCCTTTACAGTAACTTCTAAGGTTTCGAAGATGTCGTCGTCGGAGTTGCTGGACGCGGCATTTGGGTGGCTGGTGGTGAGTGGAGGTGGGTGGTGGACATAGTCTAGATCATCGGACTATTCGAAGGCCATTGTCCACTCCACTCATACATCACCCCCGTCCTAGTTTTTTTTCAAGATCAACCTGCCTCTTTTTCCGAATCATTTCGTCGTCGGTTTGCTATCTCGAGTATGGTTTTGCTTCATGGATGGGCCGTTTCTGCCTCAACGATGGATTACTCCTTCCATTTCGTTAAAGCTTGTGCTGACTATTCGCCGCGTTTCTATTTCCTTTCAAGTAACTGATACGCTTTCTTTTGGGCTTAAATTTAAATTATTGTATTCTCCTTTCAGCTTTCAGGCTTCTCAAGACTTAATCTGGAAGACTTCCTTGAACGACGAGGGATGATTTCGTATAAACACTACTAGTAACAAGAATGGAGATATTGTTGGACGGCGAGGGATGCATGCGTTCATACCTAAGGCGTTATAAATGGATATAGGATAGATTGCTATGCTAAGACTCACGTGCGCGTTAGCTGTACAATGGTTAGCTGCATATCTTGCAGCGAATACATCTATTCCTTTTCCTTCCCCTGTTATTCCTCTCGTTTACCAAATAGAACATAATTGTTCACCTGATAATCGTGATCGTCCTTAAGAACCAACGTGCCTACGCGACGTACTTCCGTGTACTCGATAATTCCATGCATCGCACGTCGTCGTCACGACTCGTCCCCAACACACATTCAAGCGTCCTTCAATCTCGCCATTCATCGGATTCCAGTATCGCCTTCGTGTCACGGTCCCTTCTGGGGTGAATGCGAGGTTCAGCAACCCTCGTCGTACGCTGCTATGGCATAGGCCTGTAGTTGGACCGGCTTACCATGTGGGATGACTAAGTTCTACACATTGGGGCAGGGTAAGGTAATGTCCGTCCGCCTGGAAGGCCTCACTGGACTCTCGTAGCGGCTCTGGGATTTTCATTGGCTCGGGGACTACATTGGATCGCGGCTGTCATGGCAAGGTCGGCCATGGCTGAGGTGGGCCAGGCCCAATCGTGATGCTGAACCTGGAGCGTCTTTTACACAGGGGTACGTTTCGTATGCAAGTCAGTCTTTTGAATAATCGCGTACTCGTTCAGGCCCTGCGCGATTATGGCGTAGTTCTTCTCTGCTCGCGTATTTCGTACTTGATTCCCCAAATTATTGAGAAGATAGAAATATTAGGGTCTGTTGATATGTAGCATATTAGCATTGCGTCGGTAGAATATAAGTAGTGGTATACCAATCCGAAACACTTTTTGTTCGACACGAAATATAATAAAGTATTAGTGGCTTCCTCCTCGTGCTCTAAGTTATATTAGATACCCTTGAAACCTGTGTCACCAGTACTTTTCGCCACAAGGGCGAATATCGGTTCTCGATACGTAGCCACCTTCACTTTGTGAGCCATGGCAAGTGGTATCGCTTCCCGAAGAGCAATTTTAGTAGAGCGATGTCAAGATAAAGGCTACGTACAAAGTGTACGGCACTTGCTACCTATTGGAAATTTTCTATGTTCCTTTTGAGCTTCGAAAATATAAAGTAATCAGAAATTTCTCTAATGAAGTATGAGAGATTAAATTTGGCATGCGCTTCACACCTATTTTTTATCAACAGGGCATCAAAACCAAACGACATTACGGTGAATGGCTGTCAGAGACAGTTATTGCATGCATTTCACCGTATGTTACCAGTAAACTACGAAGATACATATCAACATGAATTTCAAAAGGAGCATATAGTTAATGAAATGAAAATTCATGATCCAATGTACTTATTTATCTTATTATGCTATAGGGTACCAGGATCATAAATTAATATTGGTATCATTAATCTAATATTCTTAATAACATTAATCGAACTAAGACCTCGATCAATTATATAGAGCATTGAATTTTCAGCTACATTCATAAGTTACAAACCTAATATTAATCATTCCTTTAGAACCTTTATTCTACGCGATACCTTACAAGCAGCAATGAAAGTGATGTCACGAACGAGACAAAAACCGCGTTTGCGCGACGACTGGAAAAATAGGTTACATTAAGCAAGTTTCCGTAATTCATAATCTTCGTGGATTGTGGGTAATGCAATCCTTGTCGTTTCACGGGAGTGACGTAATTACGATTACCTCAGAGGGTCGAGTCAAACTGCAATTAATGTCAGTACTTCTCCCTTGTGTCAGTGAACGAGAACGATTTCCAAGACACTTTCTCTACGCTTAGGGCAATTGCGGTAGGCCGGATGGAATAATGACCACAGAAAACTCTGACACGTTCAAAGGTTGATGTTCGCGGACCAATTCCTTTATTAAATTTGGGAACCACGACCTACGAATTCCAATTCCATTTCGTGTAACTAGGTTTAAACATTTGTAGACGGTTTTATCCTTTATCGAATTTAATTACAGCATTCCCATGTAAATGTTCCTGTATAGGTATTAGAAAATGGTATCCGTAGCATCGTTGCACACCATCACTATCTAACCTATGAGGGTTTATTAGCATAGATTTTCAATGGCACAATTATTCATCATACCTTTACGCGAACCTGCAATATATATTATAGTTTGTGCCACACACGTGTGGCAAAACTACGTGCTTCGTAGAGCTGTCCGAATTAGAAGCTTATAAAGCGTACGTATTAAACGGGTTTTAACAATCCTCTCAACATCTTCGACGCATATTTTCAAATAAATCAGCTAAGACAAAATTTAATGTAATTATCAATATTTGTCGAGCTCTGTATATCGCGACAAAGAAATCTCTGCTCTCAAGTTATGATCCTAAACTAATTACCAAGTGTACATCATGCAACGTTAACTAATCCTTCGCTGAATCTGACAGGACACACCATTTCTAATTGCTTATATTTATAAATTAATTAACTGATATAATTCGTCAAAAACACTCACTCGTAATCCCTGCAGACTCCATAGATTGTTCACAAATGACAGGAACGGTAAAGCACATATAAACAATGGAACTACGAATGGGGACAGTATGTCTTGATTTAGATACACTGTCTTAGTAATTGCCGGGAGTATGCAGTTGCTTATTGCAAAGTAAGCATAGTATCGCGCATACTCCATCATGCAGACATAGCTTTTCGAAGGTTAGCTGTAGAACGAGGGTCGAATGTACAAGGCACAAATCAGTGGGGGAATCCGTGTGTAACGCATCGGACCATTAGTATGAGCATACATGATCATGCTAACCTTTAGCTGAAGTCGAAGGTAATTGCCGTTTAATAGAGGTGTGAAGTTAAGGGTCGAATTCGAACAGGATTGTAATATTGCAATACAGTGTTGAGCGACGCAGAAAGCCGAGAAGTATCTCTTAACCTTCCCATCATTCTCGCATATTTATGTTGTTGTTGCCAATGAATATTCCCACTGTCCATCATATGTATTTATATAGACATGTAATAGATCGTGATCATAATTTTGTGTGCTCCTTTAACTTCGTTGTACCGATTTAACCCTTTGCGCTCGAGAGGCGCACTTCAGTCGCCATTTGATAAAATTTTGGAGCTCGATATTCATAAGTATGTCAAATTCCATATAATTTAATGGTCTGCGAGGTATTGAAATCAAATAACATTACGTGTTAATTACCATACGACTTCTTATACCTGCTCCGAAAATTATCCTCAGCGATGTGATGGAAAATCCTTGAAATCCTATCCGTCTTTGGACAAAAGGTCGTAGAGTGCAAATGGTTAATTGCCATCAATAGTGAATATGATATATAGGCACTCGTTACATGTTGATGGTTCAAATGTCAGTAATGTCTTTTAATTAGTTAACAATTTCAAATTCCTAAGCATACATAAATTCTATAGCCTTGTCATCCTTCAACCTATCTACAACACTCACAGATACCATTCTTGTATTCTCAGGCAAGTTATACACTGGACATTTAGTGAAACGTAACCTACCTTCTAATTTCCGTCAGTTTCCAGTCAAACTGTTGGAGAACTTGCAACAATCTTCGCTGGAAATTCGAAGATATGCGAAACAAGAAAGTAAAGCTCGGAAAACAGCTGTGAGAATTTGTGAACGGAGCGAGGTTGTGAAGACTCCCTACCACAGATGTGGAATAAAGGCGAAGATATGTTTGTTAAGCATGAGGTGACTAAGAACAAAGAGTACAAAGTGAATACCCCTCATCTTCAGCAAACATGAACTCTAAATTAGTTTGAGTAAAGTATGTCCATCAATTGCTTGCTATGGCGACTCAGGATTACCTCTCAGGTATACTCCTAACCACTCCACATTCGTTATCATGCTCGATACAATCCTCAACTTCCACATTGCCGCGTTATCATGGCGCTCCCTAAACTCCGATACCAAGGAGATCTCCGCTCCATCTTCCACCTTTTCTTCCAAAATTTCACATTTCCTACCTCTCGACATCTCCACTGCTGTATTTATGATATTGGCAATTTCCGCCATATCAAGGCGATCGACAAATCGACTATAACTTGTCCCTAGCTCACGGACAGATGACGTACCGCCTCGGAACGATTCCTAGAATGGATAGAACGTAAATGAAGCGTAATATCTGATCGAGTGCGTCGTTACTTACGAGGGACACGGTGTTGGCCAAAATGAGCTGACGTTCACCGGTATAAGTAAAGCTTTCCCTCCCTCCGCGCAGCGACCTCTCGCTGGATCATCTTCCTCTCTTCATTTTTCCCCTCTTCAGCTACGTGCTTTTCCTCCACGCCGAATTGTCGTGCAGCCGGACTAGTCAGGGGTGGCTTTATCGACGAGCTTCCGCACCGAGCTACATCCAAAGACGTCCACCGTGTGCACCATCGACAAGTGTAATTAGACGAGGCCCAGATAGAATTTGCTAGGCCTCTGAGTCACAGCGGATTTTCATCCCAGGACCTATTTCCTTCCGTTTGGCTTTAATTTTAACGAGACGTTTAGTGACTTCAGGGGAGAATATTGATAAAGGTTAGCTTGGAATGTTGCCGATTTTTGCTAAGAGTTTTTTGTTAATTTCGGGTAGGAAATTGTTTAGAATTTTGACGTATGCTTTGGTCAGATAATTGGAAATTTTTGGATGATGTTGATTCAAAATTATGCTTCAATTCTTTAGTGAAACGTTGATATTCACTCATGTAATGATTATTGTAAGAAATATACCTAATTCGCTATCCATTGAACTTTTTAAGCTTTAAAGCTATTATTTGCTTGAAAATTGTTACGTATAGGGCAATTAATTTTACGATACCTCGAATTCGTTTCTTTCAGTATACCTGTGAGTGTTTGACGGCATGTTCTAAACGAATTCTGGCGGGAACTGGATATCGAATACGTTATTGTTTCGATGGGATACTGGCTCGAACGTTTTACACGCAATCTGCACTTGCACCTGAATCGTATTGCTGTTAGTGGAAAAAAGTGAGCTGCACGTATTGGGTACGGTTATGCAAACGATCGACATATATAATTACGAATATCTGCTTCTATTTGGGTTTAAAGGGAGTTCTCAGTTCACGGGTATTGGCAAAGTTTCGCTACATCAATTTTAGAATCAACTTAATTTCAATTTTATGCAGAGCAATTCATTACTTCGAAGCTAAGCCTTTTGTTTGTACGCCACTAGTAATCCGAATAATTGCAATTTTTAAAGCACGTTTAAGATTTATATATATCGAAATCGAAATATTGTTAAAAGAAGTTTAATCAAACACAACGGCATCAAAGTGACTAACAATTTTGCTTTCAACATGTATAATTTATTTTATTTGAAGCGAGTGTTAATTTGTAACTTAGAATTCGTCTCCCGCCTTCCTGTAAAAAATACTTAGCTACTTTTAGAAGCAATCGCCAGGGTTATATTCACAAAACAACGGTCTACTGACTAATGATATGAAGAATACGAATCGAAGGGATATTATATTTAGCTGCTACTAACCATGGCTAATTAATTCATCTAAGACCACATGGCTTGAAATGAATTTAGCTTCTAAGCCTGTAGAGTGCACTAAATTCTGTAGTCGGTAACCCAGCGTTTACCCCAGAGCAACAATGATCATAGGAAATGTTATACGCAATATCATATTCTTAACGCGAGGCTGCGTTGACTTACATTACGCAGAGAACACGCAATAAAGGACTTTAGAGGTATAATAAGCAATATTACCATTTTCACACCATTTCTCATTCCATT
This sequence comes from Eufriesea mexicana, assembly GCF_001483705.2. Classification (NCBI taxonomy): domain Eukaryota; kingdom Metazoa; phylum Arthropoda; class Insecta; order Hymenoptera; family Apidae; genus Eufriesea; species Eufriesea mexicana. The sequence continues at coordinate 89,734 of NW_016914345.1, read as the reverse complement.
CCCCCTGTCGCCAAAATATCATTCTCAATTTCATGTTCATATGAATGTGCTAAACACACTATACCAAGTCCATCAAGCTTGCTTTCTTAAAATGCATAATATAATCTAAGCAACTTGTACATACTAACTCCAATATTATATCAAATGCCCTTCCCTATATAATATTCTCAAATGCCTACTTAAATGGCTACTCAAAGTGGCGACAAGGGTAATCTTTCACGTTTCCATATTCACCACTAGAACTTTCACGAGCTTCGCTACCAAATTCGTATTAACGCCTACGCATTGCAAAAGCGTTGCATATGATGACGGAAGAAACATTCGATCCTTTCACGAGTATGCATGTGCACATCGACTTTCGTAATTCTTTCTGGTGGAGCTCCGTCACGTGTACCTGCCATGGCCATGTGGTTGCGAAAGGAAAAGTGGAGGGAGAGAAAGGGAGGACTAAAAGAAGTAGACGGTATTGCAGAAAGGCGAAAAATGTTCCACACACGCATACATACACAGGGAAGTCGATGGAATGAGCGCAATCTTTAGCCCAGTTGGGCCCATACTACATAACGTGTGTCATTATAACTTCACTAGCATTTGTTTATCATCCTGCACATCTATCCACCGTGTACAATTTTTATTTCGTCCACACTGCCTCCAATACTATGGACAAAAATTCATTGCACGAATTCTTGCACCGCGATCGTTTCTTCATACTACAATTATTTTCGATCCTCTTACCTGGCGTAATTCATTTGTCAGAGGTCTGTTCTTCGAGGTTATGAGGTTTTCAAAAATTTCACGGCTGAATTCGAATTCACGAGATCGTGGGCGATAATTTATAGCAGATTTGTGGCTGTTTATGAAATTCATTGCAGTAAAGATATTTCGCTTTTGTTCTTTATATGTGAATACATTGAAAGAACGTTTGCTGCTTAAATTTTCCTGTATATTTTAATTGTTGTAGAATGTACTGTGAAATGAATCGGCTCAGCAGCCGGGTTAAAGGGACAGGTATGTTGAATTGAGGAGAAATCCAATAATAACAAATTTTGGAAAACAGATTATAAGGGAAGAGAAGTACGCTTGTTGTATACTAAAGCACTCAATAAATCTTCTTGTAAGCAAAATTTTACCGATATATAGACTTTAGGTTGAATCTAAATTATCACCCCTGAATTAACTTGGGTATCACTGGAATAATTTGTTGTGGTTAAAAAAACAGGAAAGTACATTATTCTACTAAATTTAAAATGCAATCACTTCCTTACGTTCATTCTCAAATAATGGAATTACATATTCCTCAATATTTCATACAAATCTACATACCATATTGTACAAGTCTAGTCCAAGTTATCTGCTTCACCCTCGCGCACATCTCAACTGTAGTCCAAGTCAACTTGTCCATTTAATAATACCGAGAAGTATCTTTCTACGGCTTTAACTAAGTCTTTTGATTTCACGAAAATATTTTTACTTCAAATTTACGGATTCTCTACTTTCTGTGGCCTCTGCGCATATAAAATGAAGCAAAATTAAGTACCACCTATGCGGGAACATACACTGCAAAATTTGTATTAATTCAATCATTCATCTACATATAAATCTCATATCAGGCAAAACAAGAGACGAAACTATTCATAGGAAACCTATATAGAACGAAAGTAATGATAACTATAACTCAATACCATTTGCACTCTGCATCTACTCATAGACTTCCGTTCTAGACACAAAAGAGGTCGAAGTACCTCATGGAATAGCACAGCAATAGCTACTATGTGCGATAAGGTGATAATCCACGCTATAACTTGCGGTGCGTTTCAAATAAATTCAGTGCGGTACGTATAGCTATGTAAAGAAAAGCTATTTTTGATTATAATCAAATTTGATTCCAGGTGGTAACGTTTGCGTTACACAAAGCAATTGATGAAAACTTTGAAGAAACTGTTACTACCTTCAGAATATTATTTAAGGCAAAATATATAGGTATCAGGAGTGAATTCCTTCGATTTGTGTGCTCCATAAACGTGGCATGGCAAATAGTATTTGCTGCTAGATTCGTATTCACCACATTGAATTATAGAAGATTTTGATAGAGGCTTTTGAAAATCATATCTTCTTTTCTCTGTCTTTTTTTGACACATTCGTCATGCAATATTATGTTTCGGCGATTTCTCACATAAACCGGTAAAATTGGTAGAAAGCATTCTAGACGGTAACTAATGTTCGATTACGGTCTTGAGGACTGAAGACACTACGCGAATACGTATGTGACACTTGCGTGCAGTGAATTTCGATATACGGAGCATAGAAACTTGCAAATAGCTAATTTGAATACAAGGATGATTGAAATCTGCCAATTGGATTATGCTATGCATGTGATCAATTATCATGTTAAGCACTATCAACATTCGCTATACTCTTGACTAATGACGATTATAACAGATGGTAATATCTTGATTGAGGTATTGTGCTCCTTTTGTTAACTGCTTATCTACTCTTTCTATATACAATTAACCTAATTTCACCACCTACGCTTAAGGAAGTAATATTAATACAATATCCCTTGACCTATGCATTAAACGAATTGCCGCGAACAGCCTGTACGAACTTTGGTTAAGTTGCATCGATTCCTGCTTCAATTATATCAAAAATTTTACCCTTCCTATTTCCATTTTTCATTTCCTCTTGCGTGTGGTAACAGAAGCCCGAAGCACAACCGTAAACGATAATTGCGGTGAAAAGCTGGAATTACACGCTAACAGGACTATTCATATTCACGAAAAGAAGGGGGAAGTGTACTGCGCAGGGTCGGTGCTTCTTCGGAATGAGCCGTTGAATTCTTACGGACTGTTACTTGTCTCGCCGTCCACAAGCGTCATCTGATTTGGATGGAGCATCTGGATGGAAACAGAGAACATCGATCACATATGCACGAAATTTTTTATTTCTACCACCACAGCAGCGCGCTGCAGAACGTAGCACAGCAACGCAGAACAATTAATAGCTCCGAATATTACCGCAAAGCACAGCAAATCTCACTGCTCCTCAGGACAGCACCACTACGATCAGGACCGATATCACAGCACAGCACTTCAGTGCACGGCACCGAAATGGATAAAACCGCAAACAGAACAGAGCACAGCAGAGTTCAGTTGATTGCAGGAGGGCGCACGAGGGAGAAGGAGAGCACAGCGGGGCCCAGTAATGCTCCGAATACCAGTATACAACTGCGAATGGCACAAGTTCCTCAAATAACGTAACCGACCCTAACCACAGCAGGGCACAGCAGAGCGCAGGAAAGGGCAACTGAGCACAGGAAAGCACAGCTGTGGGCAGCCGAGTACGGTATATCGCCGAATAGTACCTAAATAACGTAACCGACCCTAACCACAGCAGGGCACAGCAGAGCGCAGGAAAGGGCAACTGAGCAAAGGAAAGCACAGCTGTGGGCAGCCGAGTACGGTATATCGCCGAATAGTACTGATTATAGCAGACTAGCACCGCCTCGAACAGCACAGCTGTAAACAGCATTGCTACAGGCATAGAGCGCAGCAGAGCACAGTTCGGTCAGTGATACCACAGAAAAGCATCGAATATAACAGTTTCCTAACCTTACGTTACCTTACCACAACCAACACATCGGAATCTAAACAAACATTATAAATCGTTCCCCACCTATCCTAAACAGAGCGGAGCAAAGCGGAGCGCGTGAAAACGCTGCAGATCGCGGCAGGCCACATTACAGCATTGGATGCCACCGAGTATCACCGATTAGCGGAGTTTTGGACAGGAGTGCTCCGAATAAAAGCACCACCGCGTCAAAGCACAGGATAGCTCGGCAGATCACAGCAGGGCGTAGCAGAGTTTAAAAGAGCACAGTATAGCACAGGACACCATGGGATATAGGAAAATAACACAGGTTCCACTACTAACGCTAAACCTAATAATAACAACACTAAACCTAAACGTAGCAAAGCATAGCGGAGCGCAATAGAATACCGTAATACGCCGAATACCAACAAATAGCAGATGTTAGCACACACTGCCAACGTAACATAATCTAACCTATCCCAACCATAGCAGAGCAACGCAGAGAGCAGGAAAGCGCAACAGAGAGCAACAGAACACAGTATATCCGTATACCGTCAAATAGCAGCCAATGGCACAAATTCCTAACCTAAGCCAACATTACAAATCTAAACTTTACTATCCTGACGCAATAAGGCCTAACCGCAGCAGTGAAAGGCAGAGCGTTGGAAAGCGCAGTGAGCCTCAGTGAAGAGCAGGATGTATTGAAAGCAGCGAAAAACATACATTCGGAACGTAACCTAACTTACCCAATCCAAGCCTGGCATAACCTAACATCACGTATAATGCTATCCCGAACCCAAATGAAGTTGGGATCAGCAGAACGCAGGGAAAGGAAGCAGATAGCAGGTGAGAAATATAATGCGCCGAATACCAGAGAATACTAGCGAAAAGCATAGATACCAAGCCCATGCTTGGAATCATCCACAGATATTTTAGAACGACCAGTGCATATTTCACATACTGCTAGAGACATAATCAAGGGACAGTACGGTTCTGATTATAGATTTCTTCTCAGTGCCATTGTAATTGCATTAATCTATTCGCAGATAATCTTAACCATATAGCTATTCTACAACCATCAATGTTTAGATCAAATACTTTTAGAGAAATTGACAATCGGCAATACCGTACCGTGTGTACCCGTCTACGCACTCTAAGTGTTATGTGATTAATCAGTTTACGGAGCACATAGATTTAACAGCAACATTAGAATGATATATGGATAGATCAATTACCGCAAGAGATGTCAACTACCGACAATACAGTCCTGCGTACAGCCTTCAATACAACACCATTTCGATTAAATTATCCTACTCATTGATCATCTGTATACCATAACAATTTTAGAGGAACCACCGGATAGATCAATTGCTTAAGATCGGATAGATTAATCGCTTCACTGAAGATTTAAATGCCAAAGCAATTCTAGAGTAACCAATTTATAAATCACTTATTGCGCGAGACGCTTAAAATTGATATTACGGTGCTAAGTACATCCACCGACAAAGTGCTCTCTGCGTTGGAATAATCCGTTCAATGATGATTTAGATTCTATGGTATTTCTATAGTGACAGATGACAGATGCATTATTGCACGAAGTATTACAAACTGATAACACAGTGCTGAGCACAGGGAACATCACAGTACTCTAGCCGTTGGATTACTTCTCTCACTGATGACTTAAATTCCACAGCGATTCTGGAGAAATCATTGAATGCATTAGTCAACGCAAGGGGTATATACTGTTGTCAGTACGGTACACAGAACACCCGCAAACAATGCGCAGTATTCGTTGGATTAATTTGTTCTCTGATGATCTACGTTCTATTGCAATTCTAGAATAATGAAGGTATAGAAAGCACATAGCCGGAGATATTAGAAACTGACAATACATTTCTGAGTATAGCCACCTACACAATCCCATGGCCAGTGCATTAATATTTTTGCTGATCATCAAATTCTTTAGCAATTAACGAATGTTCAATCAATACTGCAATTGTCGTTATTGATATTGACAGAAATGTCGGCACGGTACTGAGTGCAGCCATCAAAATATTACTGTAGACGTTGGCTGAGTTTGTTCACAGGATGATTTATATTCCACGGTATTTCCAGAATAATCAATGGAAAGAAAAGTTACGGCTAGAGATGTTTACGATTGACTATACGGTACTTAGTATATCCACCAAGATAGCACTGTAGCGGTTGGATTAAATGTTCACAGAGGGACTAATCTCCACTGAAACTCTGGAGTAATGAATATATTGTACATTTACGTCTAGAAATCTTTACAATTGACAGTGGGTACCAGTGGAGCACTATAGCCGTTGGATTAATCTGTTCACTGATGACTTTAACTCTATAGCAATTCTAGAGTGACAATTGACAGATCTCATATCGCCAGAGATATTGACAATAGTCGACACAGTCCTGTGTACAGCCATCATTACAGTACAGTTGCCCTTGGATTAATTTGCTTCCCTCTAAATTATATTCGATAGCAACTCTGGAATATACTATGTACAGTTCAGATATGGTTGGAGACACTTACAACTGGCAGTACTGTACTGGGTACATTCACCAACAGAGCACAGTGGCTGCTCGATTAATCTGCTCAATGGTGACATAAATCCAATAGCAATTCTAGAATACCATGGGCCAGATCTATTATCGCCCAGCATATTGGGAACCGACAAAACAGTTCTGAATACAGCCATCATTACTGTACTGCAGCCGTTGGACAAATTTGTTCACTGATGAGTCAATTCCCACAGGAATTCTGGAACAACCAATATATGCTACAGTTACGGCAGGAGGTATTTACTATTGACAGCTCTTTACTCAGCTCCTCTACCAACACAGCACTGTAGTCTTTGGATTAATCTGTTTAGTGATGATTCAAATCCCGTAGCAAATCTAGAATATTGAAGGAGAGGTACATTATAGCTCAAGATATTGTAATTGACAAATCTTTACTTAGTACCGCCAACATCACGGTACTGTTGCCGCTGGATTAATTTGTTCACTGATGACTCAATTTCGGCGGCGAATCTACAATTATTAATGTATAGTACAGTTATGGCTAGAGACATTTCCAGCGGACAGTGTCGTACTTGGTACGTCGACTAGCAGAGCACTGTAGCCGTTGGATCGATATGTTCAGCCATGGTACAAAATTCTGTTGCATTTCGAGAAGGACAAAAGGACATTTCCATTATCGGGCGAGACATTTATAATTCACAACACAGTACTACGTACAGCAGTAATCATAGTGCTGTATCCGTTGGATAACATTGTTCACTGACGCTGTATATTCGAAAGCAATTCTGGGATATTGAATATATAGTACAGTTAAGGCTAGAGACAGGTACAACTGACAGAAGCGTACACATTACATCTACCAACAGAGCACTGTTGCCGTTGCATTAACCTGTTCAGTGATGATTTATATTGTGTGGCTACTCTGGAACGACAAAGGACAGATACACTATCGCTCTAGATGTTATCATTTGACAAGAAAGTGTAAAGAAGAGCCATCGTCGCAATACAGTTTATGTTGTACTAGTTTATTCACTGATGACATCTATTCAGCAGCCATTCAAGGATAATGAACATGTGGATCAGTTATTGCTCAAGAGATTTGCTGTCGCCAGTGCGGTATCCAGTACTCGCACCAGTAGGGAAATGTGTGCGTTGGATTAATTTGCTCACTGACGATTGGTATTCTACAGCATTTCTGTAAAAATCAATGTATAATCAGATATGTGTGGAGACATTAACAATTGGTAGAGCCGTAGCCAGTGCAGCCGCCATCAGGGCATTGATGACGCAGGATAAATCCGTAAACTGAAGGATTGAGCTGCGTACCATATGTAGGGTGATCAACGCTTAGGTCAAATATCGGTGTACATATTGAAAAAGTCAACACACTACTGTTTAGTCACCAACACGGAACACTAGCCATTTATGAAATGCCCGCTGACCATCCAATTTCTCACCCATTTGTGCAATAATCATTGGATAAAGCAATTATCGCTGGAGACACTGATACATTCAAATGACCTACTTATTGTAGCAATCAACAGAGCACGGAAGCCGACTGATTACTGTTTTCACTAATGACTAAGTTTATATAGAAATTCAATATTGACAAAAGGCAAATCCAAAAACGCTTGGGATATTTACAACGGACAACACAGTAGTGAGTTCAGCGACCATAAGTGTTCTGTAGCCGTTGGAATGATTTCTTCACTGGTGACTTAAATCGCATTGCGATTATGGAATGATCAGCGTATAGTACTCTTATTGACAGGGACATTTACAATTAACTGCACGGTACATTGTGCATCCACCAGGAGAGGTGAGTAACCGTCGTCTTTATCTGTTCAATGATGATTTAGATAATACAGCGATCCTAGAATGACAGCGAAGGTATCCATTATCCCTCGAGAAATTTAGAGTTGGCAACACAGTACTGAGTACAGTCATCCTGACAATACTGCAGCCGCAGGATTAGTTTGTCCGTCGACGGTATAAATTCCAAAGCAATTCCGGAATTGCCGACGTACAGTAGGGTTACGTCTGGTAACATCTGCAACTGACAGTACGGTACGTATTACGTCACCTTCGAAGCACTGTTGCTGTTGGATAAATCAGTTCACTCCTGATGTATGTGCTACAGCAATTCCAGAATGCGAAATGCAGATCCCTCTTCCATCGAAACATTACAATTGACAACGCAGTACTGAGTACAGGCATGATCACAGTATTGTAACGCTTGAATATCTTTGTATAATGACAATCATACTACGGTTATGGCTAGATATATTTACAATTGACAGTATGGAGCTTTGTTCATCCACGAGCAGAGCAGCGTATCCGTTGGATTTATCTGTTCAGTGATGATTTAAATAGTATAGCAATCCTAGAATGACAAAAGTCGCAACGATTAGCCATCGAGATATTTACAAATGACAAGAAATTACTGATTGCAGCCATCACCACGGCAATGTAGCTGCTGTATTACCTTGCCCATCGATGATATAAATAGCACAGCGCTACAGAATGATCTGTGTACAGTAAGGTTACTGCTTGGGGCACTTACAAATGATATTACTCTGCGTGGTACATACACATACAGAGCACTGTAGCCGTTCAATTAATCTTACAAAAGTCGCAACGATTAGCCATCGAGATATTTACAAATGACAAGAAATTACTGATTGCAGCCCTCACCACGGCAATGTAGCTGCTGTATTACCTTGCCCATCGATGACATAAATAGCACAGCGCTACAGAATGATCTGTGTACAGTAAGGTTACTGCTTGGGGCACTTACAAATGATATTACTCTGCGTGGTACATACACATACAGAGCACTGTAGCCGTTCAATTAATCTGTTTAGTGATGATTTAGGTCCTATAACAAACCTGGGATGAAAAATTACAGTTGTAGAAGTCCTCGTGATATTAGTAGTTGACAACACGGTACTGCACACAGCCATCGTCACAATAATGTAGCCGCTGGAATACTTTGTTCACTGATAACGTATTTTCTAAAGGAATTCTAGAATAACATTCGTATAGTATGGTTATGGCTAGTGACACCTGCACTAGAAAGTACGGCACTCAGTACGTCCACCAGCAGATCACTGCAGCCCTTGGATTAATATGGTCGAAGACGATTTACGTTCTGTAGCATTCCTACAATGACAAATGACACTTACACTATCCCTCGAGACATTATGATTTTACAATACAGTACTCAGCACAGCCATCGTCTTGAAACCGCAGCCGCTGGTTTACTTTTCGCACTGGTGATGTAAATTTAAAAGATATCCTGGAATAGGTTATGCATAGAACGGTTACGGCTGGTGATATTTACAATTGATAGTACGGTGCGTTTTAAATCCGCCATCAGTGCAAAGCAACCGTTGGAATAATATGTTCAATGATTATTTATGTTTCATAAGAATTGTAGAATGAGAATGTACAGATCCATTATCACTCGAGATATTAACAAGTGACAATAAAGTACTGAGCACAGTCACCATCAATGTACTGCAGAGGTCTGATTAATCTTTTCACTGATGATATATACCCTTCAGAAATTCTCGGATGAGAAATGCTGTTCCACGAACTTCGGAGATATTAACAATTGACAACACGGTATTGAGTACAGCCAACATCACAGTATTGCAGCCGTTGAATAACATTGTTGACTGGTAATGTGTGTTCCATGGCAATTCTAGAATAATCACTGCATACGACGGGCATGTCTTGACGTAGCTATAATTGATAGCACGGTACTCTGTGCATCGACCGGCAAAGCAGAGGAACAGCTAGACTAATCTGTTCAATGATGGTTTAGATATTGCAGCAAATCTAGCATGACAGAGAGGTTATCGATTTACATGTGAGCATTTAGCAATGGTTAACTCAGTGCAGCGTACAGCCATCATCACAGTATTGTGGCTGTTGGATTAGTTTGCTCATCGATGATGTACATTCCACAGTAATTCTAGAAATATCATTGTATACTTCGGCTATGTCTAGGGATATTTACAGTTGTCGATACCACGCTTGGTACGTCTACGAGCAGAGCAATGTAGCACTTTGGTTAATCCGTTCAATCACGATTTAGACGATTTAACAATTCTATAACGAGAAAATGCATATCCATTGGAACTGAAGATATTAACAGTTGACAACACAGTACTGAGGACAACTATCGTCACTAGACTGCTGCCGTTGGATTAATCCTCTCACTGACGATGTATATTCTACAGCAACCCTAAATTGGGCAATTTAGGTCCGCTATCCCTGGGGATATTAACAATTGACAACACAGTACTGAGTAAAGCAATCATTACTGTGACGTAGCCGTTGGATTACGTTGATGACTGTTGATATAAATTGTACAGCAATTATAGACTGACAAAGGACACATCCCTTAGCACCCGATAGGTTATCAATTGACAACACAGTACTGAGGACAACCGTCGCCACTGTACAATAGCCGCTGAACTACATTCCACTGATGATTTAAGTTCCATTTCAAATGAAGAATCTCAAAGCACAGTTCCATTGTCCTTCTATACATTAGGAACTGACAACACAGCACAGACGCAGCCATGATCACAATACCTCAGGTGTTGGATTACTTTGCTCACTGATGTCGTAAATTGCATAGCAATACTGGTATAAACTATGCATAGAACGGGTGTGGCTAGCGGCACGTGCATTAGACAGTACGGCACGAAGTTCATCCACCAGAAGAGAAGAGTGGCAGATGTCCGAATATGCTTAATGATGACCTATATTTTGTAGCAATTCTGGAATGGCAGTGTACATGTCCATTGACCCTCGTGACGTTAGCAGTTGACAACAAAGTAGAGAATACAGCCACCACCACTGTACAGTTGTAGTTGGATTAATTTGGCCATCGATGGCATAAATTAAGCAGCTACACCAGAATAAGCAGCGCGTAGTACGGTTAAGTCTAGGGATATTTCCAACTGACAGCACGGCACTCATCACGACCACAAGTAGAGCACTGCAGCCGTTGTATTTATCTGTTCAATGATGATGTATAATTTATAGCAATTCTACAATGGCAAAGAATATATCAATTATCCCTCGAGATATTAATCTGTCACAATACAGCGCTGAGTACTGACATCATCACAGTAATGTAGCCGTTAAACAATCTTGTCCACTGATGATGTAAATTCCAAGGTAGTTCTATAATACGCTATATATGGTATGGATATGGCTAGTGATATCCACAATTGACAGTACGTTGCATACTACATCTATCAGCATAGCACACTCTCTGTTGGATTAATCTGTTCACAGATGTCGTATATCCCACATCAGTTTCAGAATGGGCAATGAACGTCAATCATCCATCGAGAGATTAACAATTGACAACGCAGTACTAAGTATATAAATCATCACAGTGATGTAGCCGGTGGACTACGTTGTTCACTGTTGATACAAATTCCAGAGCAACTCTAGAATTGTCAATGTATAGTACATTTATGTCTAGAGATATTTCCAATTGACGGTACTGTACATATTAACTTCGCCAATATAGTACTGTAGCCGTTGTATTAATGTGTTCAATGATGATCTAGATTCTATAACAATTCTATAACGACAAAATACATATCCAGTGTCCCTCGAGGTATTAGCAATAGACACAGCAATACTGAAAGCAGCCGTCATCACTGTACGGCATCCGTTGGATTTCCTTGTTCACTTATGGCATAAACCCTATAGCAACTCCAAGATTCCATAGCACAGATCCGTAGACCCTCGATGTATTAACAATTGACAACACAGTACTAAGTACAGCCACCATGACCATACCGTACCAGTTGGATTAATTTATTGATCGATGTTATAAATTTCACAGCAATACTAGAAAAATCAGTGTATGGTACAGTTATGGATCGGTACGTTTACAATTGTCAGTACGGTGATTGTTACATTCACAAACAGAGCACTGTAGCTGTTGGATTAACATTTTCATTGAATATTTGGACACTACGACGATTCTAGAATGTCAGTGGATAGATTAAATATCGGTAGAGATATAGATAGTAGACAGTACAGTGCTGATTGTAGTCGTCTGCACAACACTGTAGTGATTGGATTAATCTGTTCGCCGAATATCTGCGTTCTTCACAATTGTAGAATGATCAATGGATAGAGCAATTTTCTCTGGAGACATTGACGTATGACAGTACGGTACAAAGTGCAATTGTGTGCAGACTACCATTACCGTTGCCATAATATATTGGGTTGCGATCTACGCTCTTCAGAATGTCTAGCATTACCTTTTGATAGAGCAATTGTCGCTAGAGGAATTGAGAAATGGCAACAGAGATCGAGTAGAACCATCTGCGTATTACTATAGCCATTGCAGTAGTCCTATCATATACATTCAACAGGTATTCCAGAATGACCAATTGGTGGATCAACAAACGCTAGAGATATTGAAGATTGACAATACAGTATTGAGTGCAAACGTCAACGCAGTACTGTAGCCGTTGGATTAGCCCATATACTGATTACTTGGAATATATAGCAACTCTAGATTGTTGAAGGTTTATGCTAATTACTCCTGGAGATATTAGCAATTAACAATCCACTATTGAATACGCCCATGAAAACGTTTCAACGGGTATTGCATTAACCTATACTCTGTTCATCCCAGTTATGTAACAATTCTAGACTGATCATTGGATAGATCAATTATCGCTAGAGGCACTGACAATTGAAATGACAGTATTGAGTATAGCAGCCTAAACAGTCCAACCTCCATTGGATTAATCTATTAACTGATCACCAACGTTTGACAGTGATTCTAACTAGATAAATGGGACACAAGCATCGTTAGAGACATGGGCAAAGGACACTAAAGTACTATATTTAGCTTCTAACTAGATAAATGGGACACAAGCATCGTTAGAGACATGGGCAAAGGACACTAAAGTACTATGTTTAGCCTTCTGCACATTATTGTAGAAATTGAATTAGTCCATTCGGTGAGAATGTAGTTTCTACACCAACACTAGAACGGCCAGTAGGAGGACCAATTAAATATAGGGATATTGACAATTGAAAATGCTCTACTGAAAAGTTCCATGACCACATTTCTACAGTCACTGTATGAAACAGTCCTTTGATCACTTTTAATATACTGCTGTCCTCGAAGTACCACTGGATAGATAAATCATCGCAGGGATATTGACGTTTGACAACATAGTACTGAGTAAAGCCAACAACACATTTCGACAGCCGTCGTATAAACCTATTCTGTGACCATGTACGATGCATCTTAGTTCAAGGGTTGTCACTGCATAGATCAATTGTCGGCAGTAATATTGTCAGATGACAATAAAGTACTGACCGCAGGCATGTACACAATACAATAGCAATTGAAATAATCTGTCCGCTGATCATCTAAGCCCATCAGCAATTGTAGATTGATCTGTAGACTAAGAAATTGTAGCTGGACAAATAGCTACATGTCAATACAGAACGGAGTATAGCCATAAAGAGGACACTGTGGCCACTTTATCAGCCACGTCACTGGTGCCATAATTTCTGTTGTAATTCTAGAATGACAAAAGACACTTCCATTATCGCCCGAGATATTAAAGGTTTAAAAGAGGTCTCTGAGTAGTGCCATCATTCACTTTCTGTAGCCGCTAGATTAATTTGTCCACTGGAGATTTAATTCCACAGCAATCCTAGCATAATAAAGGTACAGATCAGTTATGGCTAAAGACATATACAATTAGCAATACGATGTTTAATATCTCCACCAATAGGGCGCTGCATCCGTTGGAACAATCAGAACACTGGTGATGTGAACCCTATAGCAATTTTGGAATGATCCATGCGTATATAGAATATCGGTTGTGCTATTGCCCAATGCCAATAGAGTACAGTGTTTAGCGATATTCATAATAGTATAGCAAGTTAATTAATATGCTCGGTGATCGCGTAAGTTCTTCAGCAATTGAAGAATGATGACTGGACAGAGCTATTGTCGCTGGCGACATTGTCATACGTCAATGCGCCACTGAGTGCAGCCATTGACAGAGCCCTGCTGTCCTTTGATCAATGAGTTCACTGACGATTTATATCCTGTAGCAATTATGGAACAACAAAAGGCACATAGACTGTCGCTCGAGACATAAGCTTTTGACAACACTGCACTGAGTGCAGCCATCATCACAGTATTGCAGTCATTTGATTAATCTGTCCTCTGACTATCTAGTATCTGCAAAATTTAGAGAGTGGTAAATGGATATATCAATTATCTGCAGTGGTATAGACAATTGAAAATGCGGAAGTGAGTGTAGCCAACAACACGATACTGTAGCTATTGATGTTATTTGTCCCCTGACCATATAAGTTCTTCAACAATTTTAAATTTATCAGTGGATAGAGCAATTATCTCTCGTGGTATTAAAATTTATCAATACAGCATTGAGAATTGCCAGCAACAAAGTACTGTAGCCAATGTATGAATAGGTTCGCTGATAATATGAGTTACCTAGCAATTGTAGAATGACCAATGGGTAGACCGTATGTCGGTAGTGGTATTAACAAATAGCAATACAGAACTGGGTGTAACCATCTACACGATACCTTAGACATTGAATTAATCTGTACGCTGATACTAAAAGAGCTTCAGCAATTATAGTGATCAATGGATACAGCAATTGTCGTTATAGACGTTGACATATGTCAATACAATACGAAGTGTAACATTCAAGGGGTCACTGTAGTCGTTTGATTAACCTGTTCTCTCATGATTAAATTCTATAACAAATTCAGGGTGGCAAAAGACAGATACATTATCGCTAGAGATGTCAACAACTGACAACACAGTACTAAGTATTGCCATCACCACAGTCATGAGCCTCCAGATTAATCTGTTTAATAATAATTTAATCTCTATAGCAACTCAAGGATGATAAATGGACAGACCATACATCAGTAGTGACATTGAAAAATGACAAAACAGTACCGAGTGTAGCCACCTATACAATAATATATCCATTGAATTAATCTGTTCGCTAATCATCAAAGTTCTTTACCAATTATAGAATAATCACTGGTCTGCAACTTTCGTTGTAGACATTGAAATATGTCAGTAGAGTACTGTGTATAGCCATTACCAGAGCACTGTGTCCGTTGCACCAACCTGCTTAAACGACGATAAAGATTCTATAGCTTTCCTAGGGTGACTAAAGGCAAATTCATTGTGGCACGAGGTATTAACACTTGACAAGATAGTAGTGAGAGCATCCAACATCACAGTACTATTGCCGTTCGGCCAATTTATTCACTGGTAGTCAGTATTCCTCAGAAATTCTAGTGTAATCAATGTATAGTTCAATCATGGCCAGAGATATTTACAATTGACTGTACGGTACATTGCACGTCCACCAACTGAACACTGTAGCGATGGATAGATATGCTCAATGAAGAATAAAATTCTATAGCAATTAAATAATGAAAAAGGACTGCCCCATTATCGCTCGGGGCATAAACACTTTAAAATGCAGTACTGAATACAACTATCATTACAGTACTGCATCCGTTGGAATATATTGTTCACTGATAATTTAATTTCCACAACATTTCTTGCACAATCAATGCATAGATCAGATATAGCAAGAGATACTTACAATTGGCAGTACGGTGCTTAGTAAATCAACCAACAGAGCACTGTTGCCTTCGGAAAAGTCTCCACAATTGTGTTTTAAATACTATAGCTGCTCTAGAATGACGAAGACAGATCGTTTATCGCACGAAATATTAAAAATTTTCAAGACTAAAGTGAGTACAACGATCATCACGTTACAATAGCCATTGAATTAATATGTCCACGCATGAGTTAAACTCCATGGCAATTGTAGCAGCATCAATCCGCAGACCAGTTATGGCTAGTGATATTTATGATTGTTATTACGGTACTTAGTACGTTCAGCAGCAGGGCACAGTTGCCGTTGGGATAATCGGTCCACTGATGATTTATATTCTATAGCAGTTTTAGTGTGACAAGAGACAGATCCAATGTCGCTCAAGTCATAGACGTTCGACAAAGTAGAACTGAATATAGTCACCATCACAGAAATGTTGCGGTTGGGATAGTTTGTTCACTGATTACTTAAACTTCACTGGTGGTTTGTATTCTATGACAGGTCCAGATAGATCAAGGTATAAATCTGTTGTATGAGGAGATATTAACAGCCGATAGTACGGTACACACAAGAGCTAGCGACACATCACTGTAGCCATTGCATAAACATATTCCTATCTGATCTAACTTATATTGCTACGCAAGTGTGATCAATTGACGCCAAGGATACCTACAATTAAAGGTACAGCATTGAGACTTGGAATCTAAACAGTACCACGCCTATTGGTTTAATATATTCGCAGATCATCTAAGTCCTATATAAATTCTAGAATGACTAATTTATGGATTAACTACCCCTAGAGATATTGACGGATGTCTGTATGGCTCAAAGTGCATTCATCAACGCAGTATTCCAGCAGTTGGATGAATATATTCTCTGAGTACTAAAATTCTCCTGCATTTCTGGAATGATGAACGAAAGATCAATTATCGCTCGAGACAGTAAGTTCTGAGAGTACAGCGCAGAGAACCGAAACTAGCTCTCCACTGCAACCTGTGTATTGAACTGTTTAACGATGATCAAAATTTTGTAGCATTTCCAGAATGCGAAGAGTTTGATCAATTATCGATGGGGAAGTTAACAATTGACAAGAGAGTCCTGAGAACAGCCAACATCACAGTAATGCAGCCGTTGGAATTATTTGTCCACTAATATCTATATTACGCAACAGCTCCAGAATGATCAATGTGTATATCAGTTGTGGCTAGGGATATTTACAATTGAAAGTACGTTAATTAGTACATGCTCCAACAGAGCAGTCTAGCTGACAGATTAATCTGTTCAGTGATGAAAATAACTCTCCAGCAGTTCTGCAAAGGTGCTCTGTTGGTAGATGTACCTATTGCCGTACTGTCAAATGTAAATGGCAATAGCCATAACCGCACTATACATAAGTTATTCTAGAATCCCTTTCGAAATGACTACATCAGTGAACAAAGTAGTTGAGCGGTTACATGACAGAGACGAGGGCTGTACTCTCTACTGTGTTGTCAATTTTTAATATCTATTTTGTCATTGTGTAATTGTTGCAGGATTTGAATAGTCGCTGAACTGATTATTCCTGCGTCTACAGTGCTATATTGGTAAATGTAATAGGTGCCGTCCTCTCAATTGGAAATATCTAAAGGCATAAACGTAACATAGCTTGATAATTCCAGAAATTCAGTGGAATTTACATCATCAGTGAGAGAAGAAGTCCAACGGCTACAGTACTGTGATGATGGCAGCACTCATTATTGTATTGTCAATTACTAATATGTCGAGGGACACCGGATCTCTATTTTGTCATTCTAGAATTCGTATAGTACTTAAATCATCATTGAATGAATTAATACGACGACTGCAGTGCTCTGCCAGCGTACGTACTATGTACCGTACAGTCAGTTAGAAATATCTCAAGCTGAATCCGTAATATACGTCGGTTATACCAGAATTGCTTTGGAATTTACATCATCAATGATCAAATTATATCAACGGCTACAATACTATGATGAGGGCTGCACTTAGTGCCGTGTTGTCAATTGTTACTTTCTCGAGGGAAAGTGGTCATTCATTTTTATTTCAGCAATTGTTTTATAATATACATCTTTAGTGACCAACTTAACCCACTGGCAGCGGTGCTCTGTTGGTAGATGTACTAAATGGCGTACTGTCAATTGTAGATATCACTAGCCATAACCGCTTTATAAATATGTTATTCTATAATCGCTTTCGAATCTACATCGTCAGTGAACAAAGCATTCCATCGTCTACATAACTGTGATGAAGGCCTTACCCAGTACTATGTCGTCAATAATAAATGTCTCGAGTATCAGTGGATGAGAAGTTTATCACCCTAGGATTGTCGTAGAAATTAAATCATCATTGAATAAATTATTCCAACGGCAACAGAGCTATATTTGTGAATGTAGTAGGTACCGTACTGTCAATTGGAAATATCTAAAGCCATAGCCGCACATCCTATTATTGCTTTGGAATTTACATTATCAGTGAGGAGTGTCCCATAACGGCTACAATACTGTGTTCACGCTTGTACTCTGTACTGTGTTGTTGTTGGATTATATCTCGGGGATTTTGTACCTCTATTTCTCGTTCTAGAGGTGCTGTGGGATATGCATCACCACTGAACAGATTCATCCAGTTGCTACAGTGATGTATTGGTGGATGTTATAGGTAACGTACTGTCAATTGGATATACCTCAAGCTGCCAACGCTGAGTTCTGATCATTGAACAGATTGATCCAACCGCAAAAGTACTCTATTCGTAAACGTACGGAGCTCCGTACAGTGACTCCTAAATGTATCTAGCCATAACCATACTGTACGCTGATTATTCTAGGATTGCTTTGGAATTTATGTTATCAGTGAACAACGTTGTTGAACTATTAGTATACTGTGACGATGGCTGTACTCAGTACTGTGTTGTCAATTGTTAACGTCTCTAGATTCATTGGATATGTATTATGTAATTCTGGAATTGTTGTAGAATTCAAGTCACCATTGAACAGAATAATCCATCGGCTACATCGCTATATTGGCGGATGTAGTATGTACCGCACCGTCAATTTTAAATATCTCCAGCTATAACCGTAATATACCTTGATTATTCCAGAATTGCTTTGGAACTTTCGTCATCAGTGAACAGCGTAGCCCAACGTCTACATTACTGTGATGATGGCTGTACTAGGTACGGTGTTGTTAGTTGTTGATGGATCGAAGGTTAATGAATCTCCCTTTGTCATTCTAGAACAGCTGTAAGATCCAGATCACCACTGAACAGATTAATACAGCGGCTGTAGTGCTCAGCTGGTAGATGTACCTTTACCTTACCGTAAATTGTAAATATCTCTAGCCATAACGGCAGTATACATTGATTACTCAAGAATCATTTCGGAACTAACATTATCACTGAATAATGTTATTCATCCATTCCAATATCGTGATGGCGGCTGTATACTGTAGTGAGTCCTCAATTACTAGCATTTCGATGTACAGAGTGTCTGTGTTCTGTCATTCTATATTTTTTCTGGCATTTAATTCATCATTCAACAGGTTAATACAAGGGCTGCAGCGCTATATATGCGAGTGTAATATGTACCGTAGTGACAGTTCTGAGCATCTCCAGCCATAATTATAATATACATTGACCATTTCACAATTGCTTTGGAATTTATATTACAAGCGAGCATTGCAGTCCAACGGCTTCATTACTGTGATGACGGCTGTAATCGGTAGTATGTTGTCAATTGAAATATCTCGAGGGAATGGTGGATCCGTATTATGTCCTTCTAAAAATGTTATAGAATTTATATCAAAATTGAACTTACTAATCCTGCAGCTACAGTGATATATTGGTGAACGTAAAATGTACCGTGCGGTCGCATTTAGGTATATTGATTCAAAACCGTTACATACATTGTTTATTCCAGAATTGATTTTGTATTCACATCATCAGTGAACAAGGTAGCCCAACGGATACAGTACAGTGATATTGTCATTATGTCGAGATTCAGTGGATCTGTATTATGTCATTCTAGAATTCTTATAGACTTTATATCATAGTTGAACAGGTTAATCCAACCGCTACTCTAATATATTGGTTAATGTAGAAAGTATCTTGCGGTCAATTTTAAATATTTCGATTCAAAACCGTTCTATACATTGTTTGTTACAGAATTGATTTGGTACATACATCATCAGTGAACAAGGTAGTCCAACGGCTACACTACTGTGATGATGGCTGTACTCAGTACTGTGTTGCAAATTATTAATAACTCGAGGGATAATGTAACCGCTTTTGCCTTTCTTGGATTGCTATAAAATATAAATCATCATACAGCAGGTTCATACAGCGGCTGCAGTGCTCTGTTGGTAGCGGCACTAAATGCCGTAATGCCAATTGTAAATATAAATGGCGACAGACGCAATATACGTTGGTTATTCTGGGATCACATTCTAATTTACATCATCAGTGGACAAAGAAGTCAAATGTCCACATTTCTATGATGATGGATATAGTCAGTACTGTGTTGTCAACTGTAAATATCTGGAGGGTTAATGAATCTCACTTTGTCATTCTAGAACAGCTATAAAGTCTGAAGCATCATTGGACAGAATAATACAGCGTCTGCAGTGCTCTGCTGGTAGATGTACGGTGTACCCTACAGTCAATTGTAAATATCTCTAGACATAGCCGTAGCATTCATTGATTGCTGTAGAATTATTTTGGAACCGACATTGTTAGTGAATAATGTTATCCAACCGTTACAATACTGTGATGACTACTGTACACAGTAATGTGTCGTCGATTGTTAATATCAAGAGGGACAGAGTGTCTGTATTTTGTCATTCTAGAATTGCTCTAGAATCTAATCCATCATTGAACAGAATATTCCAACGTCTACAGCGCTATATTGGCAGATGTAGTAAATACCGTACATCCAATTTTAACTATCTCTGTCCATAAACGTAATGTACCATGATTATTCCAGAATTGCTTTGGAATTTACATCATCAGTGAACAGAGTAGCGCAACGGGAACATTAATTTGACGGTGGCTGCACTGGTACTGTGTTGTCGTTTGTTAATGACGCCAAGGATGATGCATCCGTATTTTGACCTTCTAGAAAAGATATAAGGTCTGACTTATCACTCAACAGATTATTACATGGCCTGCAGCCCTCTGCTGGTTGATGCATTGAGTACCATGCTGTCAGTTGGAAATATCTCTAGCCATATACGTAATATACGTTGATTATCATGGAATTGCATTGGAACTGCTATTATCAGTGAACAAAGTCATTCAACCGTTACAATTCTGTGACGATGGCTGCAACCAGTACTGAGTCGTCAATTGCCAACATCTCGAGGGTCTGTGTATCTGTATTTTGCCATTATAGTTTTGTTATAGAGTTTAAATGATCATTGAACAGATTAAAACAGCGGCTGCAGCACTTCGCTTGCAGATGGACTAAGGACAGTACTCTCAATTGCAAATATCTCTAGCCATAACCGTAGTATAAATTGATTATTCTATAATAGCTTGGAACTGACATTTTCTGAGGACAAATATGTCCAACGGCAACATTACTATGGTGACGGCTGACTAGGTACAATAGTGACAATTGTTGATGCCATGAGGGTCAGTTTATCAACGATTTGTCTTTCTAGAATTGTTATAGATTTTAATCATTACTGAACATATAAATCCAACGGCCACAGTGTTATATTGGTGGATACAGTAGGCACCTAGTTGCCATTTGGAAGTATTTCAGGCCATAAACGTAATGTGCACTGATATTTTCAGTATTGCTTTCGAATTTACATAGTCAGTGAGCAAGGTGTTCCAACGGCTACAGCACTATGGTGACGCCTGTTCTCAGCAATGTGTCGTCAAACGTTAATGCCTCGAAGGATGATGGACCTGTCTTTCGACACTCTGGAAAAGGTATAATATCTAACTCAACACTCAACAAATTCTTACAGCGACTGCAGCGTTCTGCTGGAGGGAGCACATTGTACAGCACTACCCATTGGAAATATCTCAAGCAACAACCGAAGTATACATTAATAATTCCAGAAGTGCTTTGGAACTGACTCCGTGAGGGGACAAAGTAGCCCAACCGTCACATTACTGTGGTGATGGCTCTACTCAGTACTGCGTTGTCAATTGCTAGAGTCTCGAGGGATAATGGATCAGTCATTAGTGGTTTTAGAATAGCTATGAGATCGATATCATCATTGTATAGATTAACACAGCTGCTGCAGTGCTTTGCTGTTGAATGAGCTAAGTCCAATTCTCTCAATTGCAAATATCTCTAGCCACAACCGTAGTACACATTTGTTATTATAGAATAGCATTGAATGCACGTTATTCAACCGTTGCAATACTGTGATGACGGCTGTACTCAGTGCTGTGTCGTCAGTTATTAATATCTCGGGAGTCTGTGTATCTGTATTTTGCAATCATAATATTCTTATAGAATTTAAATCATCATTGGACAGATTAATACAGCCGCTGCTGCGCTTTCCTGGTGGATAGACTAAGTACTGTACTCACATCTGCTAATATCTCTAGCCATGGCAGTAGTTTACATTGATTATTATAGAATAGCCTTTAACTGACATTATCAGCGAGATAGGTTATTCAACCCTAACACTGCTGTGATGACGGCTCTACTCAGTACTGTGTCGATGACTGCTAATATTGCGGTGGCCTGTATATCTGTCTGAAATGTTTCGCTATCGTCTAAAGTACTTTATGGGTTGATGCAACATGTACCATACAGTCAATTGGAAATTTCTCAAGTATCTTCTCAAGTATTCTTATCGTAATATATATTTATTATTCCAGAGTTGCTCTGGAACTTACATCATGTGTGAACAGGATATCCCAACGGCTACAGTAATGTGTTGATGGCTGTACTCAGTAATGTGTCGTCAAATGCTAATATCGCGTGTGGTAATGGATCTGTCCTTTGTCATTCTGGAATATTCATAGAATCTTAGTCATCACTGAACAGATTAACACAGCGGCTGCAGTGCACTGCTGTCTGTTTCACTGTGTGCCGTACTGTCATTGGGAAATATCTCAGGACGTATATGTTCTATACATTGATTACTCTAGAATTGCTTCAGTGAAAGACGTTATGCAACCGCTACAATACCGTGCAGCAGGTTGTAATCAGTACTGTGCTGTCAATTGTTAATATCTCCAGGCATAATGGGTCTGCATATCTCGTTCTAGAGTTGCTGCAGGATGAATACTTTCAGTGACCAATTTAATCCAACCATAGCAGTGCTATGCTGTTGGATGGGTCTGCATATCTCGTTCTAGAGTTGCTGCAGGATGAATACTTTCAGTGACCAATTTAATCCAACCGTAGCAGTGCTATGCTGTTGGATGAAATAATTACCGTACTGTGAACTGTAAGCGTCACTAGCCATTACGTTAGTACGCATATGTTATTCCAGAATTACACGGGAATTTACATCATCAGTGAACAAAGTAGTCCAACATATAAATTACTGTCATGGCGGCTGAAGTCTGTACTGTGTTGGCAATTGTTAATTCCTCGACAGATAGGGGACCTGTATTTGGTCATTCTGAAACTGCTACAGAATATATGTCATCATTGAACAGATTAATCCAACGGAAACTGTGATCTATTGGCAGATATACTAATTACCGTTCTGTGAATTGTAAGTGTCACTCGTCATAGCCGTATTACACATAGGTTATTCCAGAAGTATTTTGGAATTCATGTCATCCGTGAAAAAATCAGTCCAACGGCCACATTCCGGTGATAATGGCTGTACTCAGTACTGTGTTGTTAATTATTAATTTCTAGGGGGATAATGAAACTTATCCTTCATTTACGACTTCTGTGGGATAGGCATCCTCAGCGAAGTGCTTAATAAAACGGCAAGAGTGCTTTGTTGGTAGATGTGCCAAATAGCGTTCTGTGAATTGTAAATGTCTCTAGTCATATCCGTAATATATGTAGGTTAGTCTAGAAATGCTTTGGAATATACATCCTCGTTGAACAGGGTAGTCTAATGTATACATGACTGTGATGGTGGCCCCACTGAGTAGTGTGGTGTCAATGGTTAATATCTCGTGGTACAAAGGAACTCTATTTTTGTCATTCTAGATTTGCTATAGAATTTAAATCATCTTTTAACAGGATAATCCAATGGCCACTCTGCTGTATTCGCGGATGTAGTAGGTACCGTACCTTCAATTGGAAATATCGCAAGCCGTAACCGGACTAAACGTTGTTCATTCTAGACTTGAATTGGAATTTACTTTATTGGTGAAAGAAGCTGTTGGAATGTTACAATACTGTGATGACGGCGGTACTTAGTACTGTGTTGTCAATTGTAAGAGTCCCGAATGTCAGTGGAACTCTATTTTGCATTCTAGAATTGTTATGCAAATTGAATCACCAGCGAACAGAATAACTCAACGGCTACTGCGCTATATTCTTGAATTTAGTGAGTACCGTACTATCAACTGTGTATACCTCAAGCCGTAACCGCAATATTCATTGAATATTCCAGAATTGCTCTGTAACATACATCAGCAGTGAACGTAGTTATTGGTCGGCAATAATACTGTGATGATGGCTGTACTCAGTACTGTGTTGTCAATCGTTACAGTCTCGGGGGACAATGCACCTGTCTTTTGCCATTCTAGAATTGCTATGAAATCGAAATAATCATTGAGCATACTACAGCAGAGGCTGCTGTGCTTTGCTGGTGGATGTACCATGTACCGTGCTGTCCATAGGAAATATCTCAAGCCGTAGGCGGTGTATCCACTGATTATTCCAGAATTACCATTTAATTTACATCATCAGTAGGCAAAGAAGTACAGCAGCTACAATATGATGGTGTGATGATGGATGTACTCAGTACCGTGTTGTCTATTGTTAATACCCCAACGGATAACGGATCTACACTTTGGATTATAGAATATCTATAAAATCAAAATCTCCATTGAACAGATTAATCCAGCGGCGTCAGTGTCCTCTTGGAACATGTTCTAACTACCGTACAGTGAATTCTTAAAGTCACTAGCCATAACCGTAGTATAGATATTTTATTATTATTATAGAATTACATACGAATTTTCTTCCTGAGTGAACAAGGTAGTTCGTTGCCTAAATTGCGGTGATGATGGCTGTAATCATTACTGCATTGTCAATTGATAATGTCTCGAGCGTCAGTGGAACGTATTTTGTCATTCTAGATTTGTCATGGAATTTAAATCATAATTGGCCAGATTGACTCAGCGGCTAGAGCGATATACTGGAGGATTTAGTAAGTACCGTACGTTTAATTTTAAATATTTCAAGCCATGACCTTAATGTACATTGACCATTCCAGATTTACTTTGGAATTCACATTAGCGTTAAACAAAGTATTTCAACGGTTACATAACTGTGACAATGGCTCTTCTCAGTACTGCGATGCCAATTCTTAGTATCATGAGGGATAATGGATGTGTCATATGCGATTCTAGAATTGCTATGAAATCGATATCACAATTGAACGGATTAATACAGCTACTGCAGTGCTCTACTGGAGGATGTACTAAGTGCTGTACTATCAATTGTAAACATCTCTAAACATGTACGAAACATGCATTGATCATTCCAGAATTGCATTTTAGCTTACACCACCAGTGAACAAAGCAGCACTACGTCTACATTACTGTGTTGATTGCTGTATCCAGTACTGTTTTGTCAATTGTTTATTTCGCGAGGTAATGTGGAGCTTCGCTTATCACTCTACAATTGCTGTAGAACATACATCTTCAGTGAACAATTTAACGGGACAATAACAGCGCTCCGTTGTTAGATGTACAGGTTGCTGTACTGCCGACTGTAAATGTCAATAGCCACAATCGCACAATTCATAAGCTATCCTAGTGTCGCATTCGAATTTACGTCAGTAAAGAAGGTAGTTCAACGGCTACACATCTGAGATGGTTGCTGCACTCAGGACTGTGGTGTAAATGGCTAATGACTCGAGGGTCAATGGATATGCACTTTGCCATTCTAGAATTGTGATAGTATTTAAATCATCATTGATCAGGGTGACGCAACGTCCACCGTGATATATTTGAGGATGTAATGTGAAAGCTATTGTCAGTTGGAAATATCTCAGCATATAACCGTAATATGCAATGATTATTAGATAATTGGGTTGGAGTTTTGGCGATCAGTGCACAGAGTTCTTCAACACCTGAGACATGATGTTCTCTGTACAAACTACTTTGTTGTCGTTTGTTCATATCTCGAGATATAATGGACCTACATTTCTCGTCCGAGAAATGCTCTGGAATACGCGTCACTATTGACCATGTTTAGAAGAACGGCAAGAGTGATCCGTTGGTAGACGTACTAAATTCCGTACTGTCAATTGTAAACATCACAAGCAGTAACCGCACTATACATATGTTGTTCTGGAATCACTTTCGGATTTACATAATGAGTGAACAATGCATTCCAATGGCCACATTTATGTGGTGGCGGATGTACGCAGTACTGTGCTGTCAATTATTAACATGAAGAAGGTAAGTGGATCTGTATATTATAGTTCCAGGATTGATATGGAATTGAAATCATCAGTGAAGAGAATAGTCAGACGGCTGCAGTGCTATATTGTTCGATGTATTAGGTACCGTACTATAAATTGGAAATATCTCAAACAATAACCGTAATATGCATTGATTATTCTAGAACTGCTTTGGAATTGACATCAACGGTGGACAAAGTAGTGTAACATTTACGTTACCTTGATGGTGGCTGTACTCAGTACTGTGTTGTCACTGCTAATGTCTCCAGGGGCAGTGGATCTGTATTTTGTTATTCAAGAATTAACATAAGAATTAAGATATCGTTGAAAAGAGCAATCCACCTGTTACAGTGCTATATTGGCGTATGAAATAAGTACAGTACCGTCAATGGAAAATGTCTCAAGCTATAACCGCATCATGCAATGATTATTTTAGAATTCCTTTGGAATTTACGTTATTTGGGAACAAAGTTATACAACGGCAACTATACGGTGATTATGGATGTGTTCTGTATTGTTATGTCATTTGGCATTATCTGAAGGGGTAATACACCACCATTTCACGTTCTAGTACTACTGGGGTTAAGCAGCGTCAGAGAACTTATTAATCCAACGGCAAGTGTGGTCTGTTTGAAGATGTACTAAGTTCCGTACAGTCAATTGTATATATCACTGGCCATAACAGCAATGTACATATGATATTCCAGAAACACGTTCGAATTTGCATCACCAGTGAACAAGTAAGTCCAACGTTTGCAGAACTGGGATGATGGCTGCACTCAGAGCCGTTTTGTCAATGGTTAATATCCCAAGAGGTCGTGGATCTCTACAATGTCATTCCATAAATGTTGTTGAATGTATTTCACCATTGGACAGAATGATCTAACGAATACAGTGCTATATTTGTGGATGTAATAATTACCGCATTGGCAGTTGGTGATATGTCAAGACATAACGCTACTATACATGGAAAATACCAGTATTGCCCTGGAATTTTGTAATATCAGTGAACAGAGTTATACAGCGGCTACAATAATGTGGTGAGGGTGGTATACAGCACTGTGCTGTCATTTGATAATATCTGGAGGGATAATGGATCTGTATCTCTCGTTCTACAGTTGCTGTGGCTTATACATCACCGGTGTACACATTAAACCACCGGCAACATTGATCCGATGGAAGATATAATAAATGCCGCACCGCCAACTGTAAATGTCGCTAGCCGTAACTGTAATATACACTGATCACTCCAGAAATGCTTTGCACCTTACATCATCAGTGAGCAAAGCAGTCCAAAGGTTGCATTACAGCAATCAGGGCCGTACTCAGAACTGTGTTGCCAATTGATAATATCTCGGAGGACAGTGGACCTGTAATTTGACATTCTATAACCTTTGTTGAAGATAAATCATAATTGCACACTATAACCCGGCGGCTAGCGCGCTATATTCGTGGATGTAACGCGTACCATACTGTCAATTGTAGGTACATCTAGCGGTAAGCGTAATATACATTGATAATTCCAGAATTGCATTGTCGTGTACATAATCAGTGAAAAAAGCAGTCCAACGTCTACAATACTGCGATGATGGTTGTACCCAGTACTGTGTTGTCAGTTGTTAACGTCTCGAGGGATAATTCTCGTTCTAGAGATGCTGTGGGACATATGTTATCAATGAACTGATCAATCCAGCGGCAGCAGTGATTTGCTGGAAAATGTAATAAATGCCGTACGGTCAATTGTAGATGTCAGTAGCAGTAACCGCATTATGTAAATTTTATTCTAGAAAAGCTTTCGAATTTACATTATGAGTGGACACAATAGTCCAATGGTCATATTAGTGTGGTAGTGCGAGTACTCAGTTCTCTGTTGTTCCTTGCTAATGTCTCGATGGTCAGTGGATCTGTATTCTGTCCTTCCTAAATTGTTGTACGGCTTAAATCATCAATGAGCAGAATAATGCAACGTCTAGATTGCTATATTGGTGTATGTAATAAGCACCGTACTCTCAATAGGAAACGTCTCGAGACGTATCCGT
This sequence comes from Eufriesea mexicana, assembly GCF_001483705.2. Taxonomy (NCBI): domain Eukaryota; kingdom Metazoa; phylum Arthropoda; class Insecta; order Hymenoptera; family Apidae; genus Eufriesea; species Eufriesea mexicana. The sequence continues at coordinate 61,293 of NW_016914345.1, read as the reverse complement.
AATGTTTGTTCTTCATTCTGAACTTTCATTGATATTTGCATCATCAGTGGGCAATGTTATTCTGCCTCTACAATGCTGTGATGATCGCTGTACTCAGTACAGTGCTGTCATCTGTTGATATCTCGAGGGATGATGGATCTGCATTTTTAGTTCTAGAATTGCTGTGCATTATACATCATCAGTGAGTGGGATAATACAACAACAAATGAGATCTGTCGGTATACGTAACAAATGCCGTATTGACAATTGTAAATATCACTAGCTATAACCGCACTGCACATTGGCTATTCTAGATTCATATTCGTATTTACATAATCAGTGGGAAAAGTAACCCAACGGCGATATAAATGTGATGGTGTGTGTACTCAGTACTGTATTGTAAATATCAATAATCAATACTGCATTGCAAATATCTCGAAGATCAGTGGATCCACATTTTGCCATTATAGAGCGGTTATAGTATTCAAATCATCATTGAACAGAATAATCCGACTGCAACACTGCTATGTTGGTGGTTGTAATAGGGACTGTATTATCTACTGGAAATATCTCAAGCTGTAACTGTAATATACGTTGACAATTCCAGAATTGCTTTGGGACTTACATCAACAGTGAACGTAGCTACAGGACGGCTACATCACTGTGATGACGGCTGTACCCTGTACTGTGACGACAACTGTCAATATATCGTTCGTCAGTGGATCTGTGTTTTGTCATTCGAGAATTGTTACCGAATTTATATAATCATTGAACAGACTAATCTAACAACTACTCTGCTATATCTGTGAATGAAGTAAGCACCATAATGACAATTGGAAACGTCTCAAGCCATAACTGTAATATACATTGGGTAATCCATTACAGCTTTTGAATTTACGTCATCAGTGTGCAAAGTAGTCCAACGGCTGCAGTACAGTGGTGATGGCTGTACTCAGTGCCGTTTTGTAAATCCTTAACTTCGCAACGGATAATGGATCCTCATTTTTAAATCTAGAGTTGCTATGAATCCCATATCAACACAGTATATGTTTTTCCAGCGGCAACAGTTCGATATTGGTGGATGTAGCAAGCACCGTACTGTCAATTGGGAATATCTAAAGCCATAACCGTAATATACATGGATTATGAAGGAATTGATGGTAATTCACACCATTTGTGGAGAAAGAGGTCCAACGGCTACACAATGGATATGATGGCTGTATTCAGTGCTTTGTAGATGATTGTTAACGTCTCGTGGGATAATGAAACTCCATTTTTCATTCTACATATGCTGTAGAAACTGCATATTCAGTGACTTATGTAATCCAGCAGCACCCTTGCTGTGTTGGTGGATGTACCAATTACCGTGCAGAGAAGTGTGAATGACAATAGCCGTATCCGTAGCATACGCACGTTATTCCAGAGTTGCCTTTGTGTTCATATCATCAGTGAACAAAGTAGTCCAACGTCTGAATTACTGTGAAAATGACTGAAATCAGCAAAGTTCCCTCAATTGTTGATATCTCGAGGGATAGTGGAGCAGTATTTTCACACTCTAGAATTGTTGCAGAATTTAAGTCATCACAGAACAGTTTGCCCGTCGCCTAAAGTACTACATTGGTGAATGTAAGAGGTACCGTACCGTCAATTGGAAATGTCTCAATCCGCAACCGTAACATACATTGATTATGCCAAAGTTGCTATAGAATTTACATCATGAGTGATCAAAGCAGTCCAACGGCTGCAGTGCTGTGATGAGGGTTGTATTCAGTAACGCGTTTCCAATTGTGATTATCTCGAGGAATAATGGATCTGTCTCTTGTCATTCCAGAAAGGCTATGAATTCAAATTCAACAATCAACGGATTAATGCAGCGGCAGCATATCTCTGCCGGTTGGTGTACAAAGTACCGCGCTGAGAGTTTGAAATATATCTACAGAGAACAGTAATATGCCTTGACTATTCTAGAATGCCTTACAACTATCATTTTCAGTGAACAATGTTATTCAACCGTGACGCTACTCTGGTGATTGCTGTAATCAGTACTCTGTTGAAAATTGTTGATATCTCGAGGGACAATGTATGTGTCATTTGTGACTATAAAATTGCTATGAGATTGACATCATCATTGAACAGATTAATACAGAGGCTGCAGCGCTCTGCTGCTGGATTTACTAAGTCATGTACTATCAGTTGCACATATCACCAGCCATAACCGTACTATGCATGCATTATTCGTGAATCACTTTCGCATCTACATCATCAGTGAAGAAAGTTTTCCAGCGGCTACAGTACTGTGATGAAGGCTGTACTCCGTAATGTGTTGTCGATTGTTAATATCTCGGTGGATAGTGGATATGCATCTCTCGTTCTAGTATCGATGTTGAGTATAAATCATCACCGAAATGATAAATCCATTGCCTAAAGCGCTACATTGGTCGTTGTAACATGTACCGTACTGGCAATTTGAAATATCTCAAGCCACAAACGTAATATGCATTGATTATAACAGAATTGCTTTGGGACTTACGTCATGAGCGAACAAAGTAGTCCAACGGCTACATTACTGTAATGAAGGCTGTACTCAGTACCGTGTTGTCAATTGCTAATGCCTCGAGGGATAATGGATGTGTCATATGCGATTCTCGAATTGCTATGAAATCGATATCACAATTGAACGGATTAATGGAGCTACTGCAGTGCTCTTCTGGTGTATTTGCTAAGTCCGTATCATCAATTGGACGTATCTCAAGCCATAACAGCTCTATGTATACATTATTCGAGAATCACCTTCGAATCTACATCAACAATGAACAAAGCAGGCCAACGGACACAGTACTGTGGTGATGGCTGCACGCAGTAATGTGTTGTCAATTGTTAATGCCTCGAGGGATAGTGGACCTGCATTTCTCGTTCTCGGATTACTGTGGAATAAATAGCATCAGTGAATAGATTAATCTAACGGCACCAGCGTTCTGTTGGTGGATGTACTAAATGCCGTAATGACAATTGTAAATATTACTAGCCATAAACTCAATGTACATAAGATTTTCTATAGTCACCCTTAATAAATGAGGTCCGTAAGCTCAAAGTATTCATACTCTCTATAATAGCATTTATTAGTAATATTATTAGAATGAGATTCTCTCATTGACAACTCCCTATTTCACCAATAAATTCTGATGTATTAACACATTAATACGACGCTACATCTTCTCTGTACTTCCGTGCTTCCAGCCACAGCTGGCATGAGTGACGTAAAGCGCGCCTCAAGGAATTTTTTCCAACTACTCTAGCTCAGCGAGCATCTCACACTGTACACACCCATTTACGTAGTGGTGGTCAAAGTTATACATATTTCAACACATCTCCTTTATTTTGAATTTCTTGACTTTGCACACTCATAAAGACTCTTAAACTAGTCATTTTGCAACTTAACTTAATCACGTAACTGGTCTAAACTTTTCAAACTTATTTCTTCCTAATGCTTTCGTCAAAATATCTGCTACGTTGTTTTTCGTTTCAACCTTTACAATGTCTATTTCTTGCAATTCACAGCATTTACGTACTTAATGATAATGTACCTCATTATATTTCGAGTTCTTTGCTAAATATCCATATTTCGATATTGCGATTGCACCTGAAATACCTTCATTCATTCTTATTGGCTTTTCGATCTCTACATCTAAATCTTTTAGCAGTTTCTCCAGAAATCTTATCTCGATATCTGCTTCTGATAACCTTCATATTCAGCAGATGTGCATGATTTTGCTACACAGTTCTGTTTTCTCGATTTCCAAAATGTAACATTTCCATATAGTCTTAATGTGTAACCTGTAGTTGACTTTCTATCAGCTTTACATCCAGCCAAATCAGCGTCATCAAAGCAACTCATTATCCCAACATTTATATTCCTTTGATACGTTGACTTTCTTTCTCGTATGAGATAAAGATATTTCAAGACTCTTGAAGCATATTTATAATGAGATACATCGTAACAATTTTGGAATCGACTTAAACAATTTGCACTACAACTCATGTCTATTCGTGTTCCAATAGCAAAATACAATAATGCTCCATTGAGATTTCGATACTTCATTTCAATTGTGGCCGATTGTGATAGTTCCAGGTTCAAATTTTGCTCCACCGTTGTATTATATGACTTGTTGTTCTCACTCTTGCATCTCTTTGCTAATGACTCAATGTAATGTTCCAGATCGAGCCTCATGACACCTTTTTTACAATCGTAATCTATGTTTATTCCAACATATGTTTTCACTTCACCTAAATCATTCATTGCAAATCTTTTTGATAGTTTAGCTTTTATTTCTTTAAGTATATGTTCGTTGATTGCACAAACTAGTAAATCGCCTACAAACAAAGTTAGATATATTTGTTCACCCTTCTCAATTTCTATGTATAAACGATAATCATTCTCACTTCTACGAAGTCCAAGTTTTATAATATATTCGTCAAAGCATTCATACCCGGATCTAGGGCTTTCACGTAATGCATACAATGATTTTCTCAATTTGCATACTTTTACACATATATCAACATAACCTACTGGTTGCCTAAGAAACACTTCAGATTTTCTATTTCCATTCAGGAAAGCGGTTTCCACATTCATTTGAGTTATTGTTAATTCGTAATTACAACTGTATGCTAATAATAATTTTATTGACTGTATTTTTGCCACTGGGATGTATAGCACCTCCAGTACCTCATCTTGTTGAAAACCGCATACAACCAGCCTTGCTCTTTTTCGATCATCAGCCTTATTTGCAAAAACCCATTTTAAATCTATAATTTTCTCGTTTTCCGGCTTGCCCACCAGATACCAAGTCTCATTTTCCCTAAGCTATTTATCTCGCGTTTCATTGCCTCATTCCATAAATCAAATTCGTTCCCATTTAACGCTTCGTCATAGGTTCTTGGACTAACTGCCCTAAAAAGATTTGCACATATTCAGTATGATTAAGAGTCATGTCTCTCAGGTTATTTTGTTTGACGTACGGATCTTCTCAGTTCTAGCTCAAATTCGCTAAGATTCTCGTCTTCCTTTTTATTTTCGTTAATAATATTATCATGTTCATTGTTTTTTTATCACGTTGCTTCGTAAACCTCTTCTGAGTCAGTTCTTTCACCTTCGTTATCTATCGATTCGCCGTTATATTCATGTCCTCCATTAAATCCCACTAATTTTTCATCTTCTATAATATCTACGTGGCAGTAACTATGCCTTTATTATAAATTAACACTCCATAACCAGTATTTCCTTATATTTCCAATATACCAGCATCAGCTTTTCTATCCCACTTGGACACTCGTTTAATCTTTGGTACCCTTGTAAAAGCTTTACACCCATGCTATTTCAAATTTTTAATATTTGGCTTTCCTTTGAAAAATATTTCGGTAGTAGTTTTCATTCCCACGGTATTTGTTGTAATCCTATTTCTCAGGTATGCAGCAGCTTTTAACATTTCAGGGGAATACCCAATATTTATTTTCGAATATGATATTAAGCATCTAACAGAATTCATTTTAGATCTATTGTAACGCTCAGCTGTTCCGTTCAGCTCATGAATATAAGGTGGACAAGGCACTAAGAGAATTCCCTTTTCACGAATTAATTTACGCATTTCATTGTTAATATGTTCCATTCCATTGCCAAATGTTAGTCCTTTTGCCTTTGAGCTAGTTAAATTTTCTACCTCATTTATATAATTTACATGGCGATCATGAACTTCATTCTCAGACTTCAACGTATAAATTACAGAACATTTACTAAAATCCTCAATGAGAGTACAGAAATACTTTGATGCGTCGTATCCCGTTGTATGTTGGGGCACATTTCAATCTGTGTGTTCTATCTCAAGAATTATACATGATATACTTTTATTGTTTCGAAATGGGTAATTGAGCACTTCGTTTTGAATGCGCGTCCCTCATTTAGTAAAATATGCTCAAAATTTTCTGGCATTTTTTGAACTAATCTCTTCTGACGCATCAAATTTAAATAATTAAAATTTTCATGACCTAAGATTCGGTGTAATATATCTTTCTGTGTCACCTTTTCAACGCTTTTGGCATAAGTTTGGTATATTTCTATAGAGCTACTAACTTTGTATAAACCGTATTCCTTATGAACCATACCAATTAATTTTCAACACATATCATAGATTTTTGAAGTATTACCTATCGGTACAATTTTATTCTCATCTGTTATTCTCGCATAACAATGTAAATTTTTATCCGTTTCTTTTACACAAGATACGTTGGATATTGTTATTTTAATTTTCTGCCCATAAACTTCAAGGGAAGTAACAATTTTCCCCACTTTTGTCCCATTTAGTTCTCGACCTTCCCCAATTTTAACACTTATAAGGTTTTTAATGTAACATTTTCAGGAAAATAGGAATCATCATTCACAGTATGATCCGAAAATCCATTATAAAGTACCCAGTCCGTTTTCTATGTCTCACAACTACACACATTCTTATCACTCAAACATTCATCCTCATTCTCTTCCCGTTGAACTTGATTCAGAAGGAATCCAGTTTCTTGGACGTAGTTTCTGTCGTTGTATGGGCAACTCGTATTGTGTCGACACGTTCCATCGTGGTACGGCCGCCAAACCCTGCCACGGCCTCTCTGGTTCGCACTATGTCCACGTTGACCATAACCCCGACCTCCTCGGCCTCGAAATTCTTGATTAGCAGATTGTTGTTGCCAGGGGTTGTCTGTCCCCTCCTTGCCAGTGAGAACCACCACTGTTACTTGGTCTACTTGTATTTTGACAATTTCGTGCTATGTGTTTATCTTTTCCACATTTGTGGCACTTTAGAGTCTTCTTATCGACTTTAAATGCACTTGAAACCTTTCTGCCATTTTCCCATTCTCCTTGGGATTCCCACATGGTGATTTTGCTCCTCAGAAACTCACAAGCGCGATCCTCTGCATCCATTGTGCCTATCAAATCACAAACGTAGCACTGTGATTCTTTTAGCGTTTTTAGCATATTATGTAGTTTTTCACTTTCCTTAATTTCAGCGCTTGAACCCTTCAATTCATTAAATGTTTTCTCAAAATTCAATAAAATGAACTCCAATCGTCGCAATCCTTCAATCTCATTCGATCCAATTCATTTCTGATGCATATCCTCAGTGCTGTAGGTTTTCGTAGATATATTTCATCAAATTTATCCATGACCTCTGTCGCCGTATTCAATTCACTCACGAACTCTAGTTGCTCGTTCGATATGCTACAGTATATATGATTCATCAGTCTTAAATTCAAATTACTCCAGCCAGTTCCATCTTCTGCTGCTAACGTTATACCTGAAGCCGTTTCGTAGCACATTTACCAATTGAGATACGGTGAAATTCTCTTTTTCCATATCCTATAATCACTCCCGTAAAAGTTTGGAAGCTTTGCAGCATCATGTCCCGACATTTTTCTTTTCATTTTTTCCTTATTTATCTTTTTTTTATTCCTCCTTTTTTCCTTTTCTTTCAGTGGCTTTATATATCTATTTAATTTCACTCTGTATTCTTTCTGAATATGTTTCACTGTATAGCGCTTACTATCTCATATGGCTTCATAACCTTTCTCACCGAGCACGTGTTGGAAGCAACGGACTGCTGCCATGTTAATAAATGTGGTACGTGAGCACAAAATATCCGTACCTTCTTTAATAGCATTTATTATTCGTATTAATAGAATGAGATACTCTCATCTACATCCCTCGATATCACAAACAACTTCTGATTTATTAACACATTAATACGACGCTACATCTTCTCTCTACTTCCATGCTTCCTCACACAAGCAAGCGTGAGTGACGTGAAGCGCGCCTCGCGGAAGTTTTTCCTACTACTCTAGCTCAGCAGGCATCTCACACCGTACAAACTCATTGACATAGCGGTTGTCAAGGTTATACATATTTCAGCAGTTACTTTCGAATTCTATCATCAGTGAACAAAGTATTCAAACGGCTACAGTACCGTGATAATGTCTGTACTCAGTACAATGTTGTCATTTGTTAACACCTTGAGAGACAGTGGATCTGCCTTTTGCCATTCTGGAACAGCTATGCAATAGGAATCATCATTGGACATATTAATACAGCGGCTCCAGTTCTCTGTTGGTTGTTGTACTGGGTACCGTGCAGTTAGTTTGAGAAACCCCTCGCCATAGCCGTACAATACATTGGTTATTCTAGAATTGCTTTGGAACAGATATTATCAGTAAACATAGCTATTCAACCGCTGCAATAATGAAATGGTGACTCAACCCAGTACTTTTTTGTCAACTGTTAGTGTCTCGAGGGATAATGGATCTGCATATCTCGTTCTAGAATTGCTGTAGCATATACGTTTTCAGTGGCCAACATTATATAACGGTAACAGTGTTACGTTGGTATATGTAATAATTACAGCAATGTGAATTGTAAACTTCGCTAGCCATTAGCGTGGTATACGTAGGTTATTCCATTATTACGTAGGAATTTGCATCATCACTGAACAAAGTAGTGCAACGTTCAAATTACTGTCAGGATGGCTGTAATCTGTACATTGTCGTCAAACGTTGATATCTCGATGAATAGTGTGCCTGTACTTTCTCACTCTGAAATCTTTATAAAATTTATGTCATCATTGAACAGACTAATCCAGCGGCAACAGTGCTCTGTTTGTGTTTGTACGAAGTACATTAATGTGAATTGGAGATGTCTCTAGCCATAACAGTAATATAAATTTCTTTCCAGAATTGCTGTGGAATTTACATCACCAGTTAACAAAGTATTCCAACGACTACATTACTGTGATGATTGCTGTACTCTGTACTGTGTTATCAATTAATAATGTAGCGAGGGACAATTGATGTATAATTTGTCATTCTAGAATGTGTATAAGATAGAAATCTTGAGTGAGCGGATTAACACAGCGGCTGCTTTGTTCTGCTGGTGGATTTACTAGGTACCGTACTATGGGGCATATCTGAAGCCATAACCGTACTATACATACATTATTACCGAATCCCCTTGGAAATCACACCATCAGTGAGAAAATTATTCCAAAGACAACAGTACCGTGATGGACGCTGTACTCAGTAGCGTGTTGTCCATTTTTAATATCTCGAGGGATAATGGACCTGGGCTTTGTCATTCTAGGTAATGCTATTGAATCCAAATTGTCACTGAGCAGAGCATACCTACGGCTACAGTGTACTGTCGGTGGATGTACTCAGCACCGTACTGCCAATTGTGTATGTCCTTAGCCATAGCCGTACAATATATTGATCATCCAAGAACGGTTAGGGAATTTATATCATCGATGATCAAACTAATCCTTCGGGTGCAGTAGTGTGATGATGTCCGTACCCTGTACTCTGTTGTCTATTGCCGTCCCCTCGAGGGTTATGGATCTGTATTCTATCGTTCTGGGACTCTTATGTAATATAAATCGACACTGAATAGATTATTCCAACGGATACAATGCCCTGCTGCTAGTGCTACTAACCACCTTACTGTCAATAGTAAATACCACTAGGCTCAACCGTTATAATGGACCTGGGCTTTGTCATTCTAGGTAATGCTATTGAATCCAAATTGTCACTGAGCAGAGTATACCAACGGCTACAGTGTACTGTCGGTGGATGTACTCAGCACCGTACTGCCAATTGTGTATGTCCTTAGCCATAGCCGTACAATATATTGATCATCCAAGAACGGTTAGGGAATTTATATCATCGATGATCAAACTAATCCTTCGGGTGCAGTAGTGTGATGATGTCCGTACCCTGTACTCTGTTGTCTATTGCCGTCCCCTCGAGGGTTATGGATCTGTATTCTATCGTTCTGGGACTCTTATGTAATATAAATCGACACTGAATAGATTATTCCAACGGATACAATGCCCTGCTGCTAGTGCTACTAACCACCTTACTGTCAATAGTAAATACCACTAGGCTCAACCGTACTATACATGGGGTATTCTGGAAATACCTTGGAACTTTCATCATCACTGAAGAGGGTAGTCCTACGTCTGCGTCATTGTGATGATGGCTGCGCTATGTACTGTGTTCTCAATTGATAACGTTTCCAGGGACATTGGATATGTGATTTGTCATTCTAGAAATGTTATAGAATTTAAATCATCATTCAACAGATTACTCCAGCGGCTACTGTGCTCGGTTGGTGTATGTACTAAGAACCGTACTGTCAATTGCAAATTTCCATAGCCATAGCCGTACTATATACCGATAATCCCATAATGGCTTTCCAACTTATATCAACAGTGAACATGTGACGCAGCGTCTACAGGACGGTGGTGATTGCTACACTCAGTACAGCGTCGTCAATTGCTAATGTCTCGAGGGACAATGGACATGCATTTTTTCGTTCTAGAATTTCTGTACATGCAGAATCGTCAGTGAAGGTGTTAATCCAAAGGCAACAGCGAACTGTTGGTAGATGTTCTGAGAAATGTACCGTCAATTCTAAGTATCACTAGACATAACCATGCAGCGCATATGTAATTCTGGAATTACATTTGGAATATACGTCCTCAGTGAACAATGCAGTCAACGGCTGCATTACTGTGATGATGGCTATAGTGAGTTCTGTGTAGAAAAATACTAATATCTCGAGTGACAATTGATCTGAATTTAGTTATTCTAGAATTGCTACAGGATATAAATCATCATTAAAGATATTGTTCCAATTGGTACAATGCCCTGTAGCTGGTATTACCAAGTACCGTACTGTCAATTGTCTGCTGCGGATTTTAAATCACCAGTGAAGAAAATAATACATCGGCTACAGTACCGTTATGATGGCTGTACTCATTTCTGTTTTCACATATGTCAATGTCTCCAGAGACATTTGCTATATCCAGTGATCATTCTACATTTACTGATGAAGATAGATGGTCAGCGAGCAGATTATATCAATGGCTTTACCATTGTGTAAATGGCTAATCTGTACTGCGCTGTCATTTGTTGTCATCACTAAAGATACCTGATCTATCCGTTTATCGTCCTGGAAATTCTATACCGTCTAAGTCATAAGTGAACACATTAATCCAACGGCTATAGTGCTCTGTAGGTGGATGTACCAAGTATCGTACTGGCAATTGTAATTATATGTAGCCATTAAAAGTTCCTACATTGATTATTTTATAATTGCCATAGAACGTGCATCATCAATCAACAGATTAATCAATCGATTGCATTGCACTTATGATGGGTATCATCAGTACTGTATTGTTACCTGTAAATACTACTACCGACATTTGACCTATACAATAACAATTCTAGAATTGCTGTAGAGCTTAAGTCATCAGTGAACGGATAAATCCAGCGACTACTGAGCTGTGTAGGTTGATGTACCCATTATCGTACTATCAATTGTAATTATGCCTTTCCATATCTGATCAATACATTGATAATTCTATAGCTGCTACAGAATTCAAATCAACAATGGAAGGATTAATCTAAACGCAAAGGTGCTCTGTACGTGGATGTACCTAGTATCGTTCTGCCAATTCTAGTTACGTCTGGCTTTAACAGATCTACACATTTTTTGTCCTAGGGCAGCTGAGGAATATAAATTGACTAATAAAATTAATAAAATCGCTGCAGGACTATAATGATCGCTGTACTCAGTACTCCTTTGACATACGTCAATGTCTCTAGAGACAACTGCTCTGTCCATTGATTACTCCACAATTGTCGGACGACTTAGGTGATCAGCGAACTCTTTAATTCAGTCGCTATATTATTGTGCAGATGCACACACTCAGTACTGCATTGCAAATTGTCAATGCCTGTACCGACATATGGTCATTCCATTGATCATTCTTAAATTGCTATTATGCCTAAGACATCAGTGTGATGATTCATCCAATGGATATAGTGCTCTAATTGCGGATGTGCATAGTACGGTACTGTCAATTTTAAATATCCGTGGCCATAACCGTATTACACATTGATTATCCTAGAACTTCACTCGAATTTAAATCAACAGTGAACAAATTTATCCAACGAAAGCAATGCTCAGCTGGTGGATGCATCAACTACCGTGCAGTGCATTCTAAATATCTCTACATATATCCGTTCCATTCATTGATCACTCTAGACTAGCTATGGTACTTCCATTATCAGCGAACAAATTACTCCATTGTCTACAGTAATGTGATGACGCAACTGGTAGGCATTAGTTATGGATAGAGATATTTGCAAATCATGCATATCAGGATAATCATGGTGTACATCAGTTATGGATTGAGGAATTTGCAATTCCCATTACGGTAGTTGGTATATCCGCAGACAGAGCAACATTGCCGTCGGTTTATTCTGTTCAGTGATGAGTTAGGTTTTATAGCAATTCGTCGACAAAGAGTACTGATTTCGGAGGTCATCACATGACTTTAGCAGTTGGATTAACTTCTCCATTGATTATTTAAATACCACAGGCATTCTGGTGTGCACAATGCATGGTACTGCGACGTATAGAGGTATCTGCAATTGAGATTACGGTACTTAGAACATACACCAACAGATCACTGCATCTGTTGGAATAATCATTTCACTGCTGATTTATATTTTACAGCAGTTCTAGAATGAAAAATGACACATACCATGTACCTCAGGAGGTTTGCCATTGACAACACAGTACAGAGTACTGCCATCAAAACGGTAATGTAGCCGATGGATTAATTTGTTGACTGATGATTTAAGTTCCACAGCAATTCCAGAATAACCCATGCATGCTACGGGAATATCGAGATATATTTATTATTAACGGTACGGTACTTTGAATTTCTACCGACAGAGCACTGTTGCCGTTGGCTTAATCAGTTCACTGACGATTTATATACTATAGGAGTACTAGAATGACAAAAGGCATTTCCATTATCTTTCGGGATATTAACATTCGGCAACACACTACAGAGTTCAGCCATCGTCACACTACTGCATCTCTTGGATTACGTTGTTCACAGATGACACCAATTCCTTAGCAATTCTGGAATGAGAAAGCAACAACCCAAAGTCCCTCTAGATATTGACAATAGACAACACAGTACTGAGTACAGACATCATCAAAGTATTGTATCCATTGTATTAATTTCTTCGTGTGTCACTTAATTTGCACTGGCATTCTGGAATAATCAATTTGTATTACGTTTGATGCTAGAGATATTTGCAATTAATATAAAGGTAATTAGTAACTACACCGACAGAGTATCACAGCCGTTGGTTTAACCAGTTGAATGATGACATACATTATGTGGCAATTCTAGAGCGACAAATTGCATATCCATCTCATCGCCAGGTTTTAACAACTGACAACACAGTACAGACTACGGTTATCATCACATTACTGTAGCTGTTGGATGAACTTGCACATTGATAATGTAAGTTTCTCAACCACTCAAGAATGATCAATGTAAAATACGGTTATGGCTACGGGTGTGTACATCTGACAGTATGGTACGTCGTACATGCACTAACAGAGCACTGTAGCCGTTGGATTAACAGGTTCAATCATGATTTAAATTCTGCAGCATTTCTAGAATGACAAACTACAGTTACACAATACCGCCGGGCACCAACAAATGACTTAGCAGGACCGAGTGCAGCCATTATCACAGTATCTTAGGCGTTGGATTAGTTTGTCCACTGATGATTTAATTTCCGAAGCAAGTCTAGAATAACCAATGTATAATACGGTCCTGCCTGCAGATATTTACTCTCGACAGTACGGTACATTAGACATCCATCAGCGGAGCATTGTAGCCGATCAATTAACCTGATCCATGATAATGTAGAAGCTATGGCATTTCCATAGTGGCAGAGAACAGATCAGTAATGGCGCGAGATTTTAAAAATTGCCATAACGGCTCTGAGTACAGTCATCATCAAAGTTGTGCAGCCGTTGGATAAATCTGTTCGCTGATGATTTAAGTTCCCCAAGAGTTCTGGAATAAACTATATATGAATCAGTTGTAGCTGCTGATATTTGCAATCCCAGTACGGCAGTTTGCACCTCAGCCCACGAAGTACTACAGTCGTTGGACTATTCTGCTCAGTGATGATTTAAAATTCACGGTATTTCTACAATCATCAGATATGGCTAGGGTTACTTGTAATTCCCTGTACGGAAGTTGGTACATCCACCAATACAGCCATGTAGCCATTGCATTAATCGGTTCAGTGACGATTTAGATAGTAGTGCAATTCTGGAATAATATAGGACTGACACATTATCGCACGAGAAATTAACAATTGACGAAACAGGACTGAGTACAGCCAACATCACAGTACTCTAGTCGCTGGACTAATTTGTTCACTGATAACTTATCATTGACAGCAATTCTAGAGGGATGAATGCATCGTACCGTTATGGCTAGAGACATATTCAACTAAAAGTACGGTAAATAGTACGTCCATCGACAGGGCACTCTAGCCGTTGGTTTTACCTGTTAAATGATGATGTATACTGTGTAGCATTTCTAGAATGACAAACGACATATCTGTTATATCTTGAGATAATGACATTCGACACAAGTTTACTGAGTACAGACATCACAATATTACAGCAACCGTTGAGCTGCCCCGTTCGCTGATGATATAATGTGCCCAGTAATCCTGGAGTAATCAATGTATGCATCAGTTATGGCTAGAAATATTTGGAACTCCCAGTACGCTGTTAGGTGCATTCACCAACACAGCATTATATCCGTTGGTTTAACCTGTTCAGTGAAGATTTAATTTCCACAGTGTATCTAGAATAATCAATGTATGCTTCAGTTATGAACAGAGATATTAACAACTCTCAGTATGGTACACGCACAAACAGAGCGCTGTAGACGATCGATTTATCTGTTCAATTATGATTCAGATTCTATATGAATTCTAGAATGACAAAACACAGATCCGCTATAGCAAGGGATATATACAATTCACATAACAGTAGTGAGTACAGCTATCAGCACAGTGCCACAGTCGTTGGATTAATCTGTTCACCGATGATTTAAATTACACAGCCTATGTGGTATAATCAAGGAATACATTGGATTATTTTGATCAGTGGTGGTACATATCCTGTTGCAACTTTAGAATGATTTAAGACTGACGCAATATCACTCTAGACATTAACAAGTGGCGAAACAGCACCGAGTACGGCCATCACCACAGAACTGTATCCGTTGGACTAATCTGTTCACTGGTGATATGATTTCCTAAGCAAGCATAGAATATTCAATGTTTGGTACGGCTGTGGTTGGAGATATTTGCAATCGACATTGCGGTTAATAGTATATCGATCGTCAAGGCACTGTAGCCGTTGGAAGAACCTGTTAAATGATGATATAAATTCTGTAGCGTTCTAGAATGGCAAAAAACAGATCCGTCATAGCTCGTGATATTAACAATTGACTTAAGAGTGCCCAGTACAGCCATCATCACAGTAATGCATCCACCGCTTTAATGTGTTCACTGACGATTTAGATACCACAGATGTTCTAGAATAATCAATGTATACGTCAGCTATGGATAGAAGTATTTACAATTCCCTGTAAGGCAGTTGGTACATTTACCAAGAGAACACTGAAGCCTTTGGGTTTATCTGTGCAGTGATTATTTAAGTTCCACATGATTTAAAGAATAATAAATATACGCATCAGATATGGGCTGAGATATTTACTATTCCCTTCACAGTAGTTGGTGCATCCATAAATAGAGCAATGCTGCGGTTGGACTAAGCAGTTCAGTGATGACTTAAATTCTATTGCAGTTTTAGAACGACAATGGACTGTACTCAGTCCTGTTATGTGAATTGTTATAGTCTCGAACGATAACGCATATGTCTTTTGTCATTCTAGAATGGCTATGTAGCTTATCGCATCGTTGAAAGGGTTAACACAACGGCTACAGTGCCTTGATGATGGATGTACTAAGAAAGTCTAAGAATGCCTTGCTGAAAGATATACTAACTACCGTACAGGGAATTTTAATTATCTCTAGCCATATCCGTACTACCCATTGATTGCTCTAGACTTGCTTCGGCATTTACATCATAAGTGAACAAATTAGTCCAGTTGCTACAGTACTTGGTGATGTCTGTACTCAGTACAGTTTCGTCAATTGTGAATGTCTCCAGCGATAATAGGACAGTCCCTTGCCACACCTGAATTACATTAGAATTTGTATCACCAATGAACGTATCAATTCAGCGATTCAAGTGGTGTGTTGATGAATGTACTAGGAAGCGTACTGCCAATTGAATATATCTCTAGGCATAACCGTCCTATACATTGATTACTCTAGACTTGCTTTGGATATTTCATCATCAGTGAACAAATTCGTCAAACGGCTACAGAGCTCAATTGGTGGATGCATCAACCGCCGTAATGGGTACTTTAAATTACTCTGGCCACCTCCGATGGATATAATGATTATAGTAGGACCACTGTGGATTTTACGTCAACAGTGATCAAATTGATCCGTTGGCTACACAACTGTGATGATGACTGTACTTAGTACTGTGTTTTCAGTTGTTAATATCTCGAGCGGTAATGTATACCTCTCTTGTCACTCTAGAATTGCTATAGAATCTATGTCATCATTGAATAGAGCAATCCAACGGTTAGAGTGTACTTTTGGTGGATGTACTACGTACCGTAACGTCAAATGTAAATATCTCAAGCCATAACTATACTATACATAGGCTATTTCAGAACTACTTTGAAAGTTACATCAACAGGAAGAAAAGTAATATAACGGCCGCAGTACTGTGACGATGACTGTACTCGGTACTGTGTTGTCTACTGATAATATATCAAGGGATAATGGATCAGTGTATTGTCATTCTAGCATTTGCTTTAGAATATAATCCATCGGTGAACAAAGTAATTCAACCGCTGAAGTACAGTGATAAGGGCTGTACTCTGTACTGTGATGTCAACTGTAAACTACTTGTGGGTTAATGTACCTGTGTTTCGTCATTCCAGATTTGCTACATAATCTAAATGAAGACTGAAGAGATTAGTGCAACTGCTGCAGTGCTCTGCTGCTGGATGCGCTAAGTACCGTACTATCGGTTGCAAATATCTCCAGCCAACCCCGTACTATACATTAATCACTTTAGAAGGGCTGTGGAACATAAATCATCAATTGACAAATTAATCCAACACCTACATTACAGCGGTGATGGGTGTACACTGCCCTACTATGTCAATTGCTAATGCCTGGCGACATAATGGATCTGTAATTCCTCATCATAGAGTTGCTACAGGATCTCGGTCATCATTGAACATATTAACCCCGGCTACAGTGCTGTGTTAGTGCATGTACTACGTACCATACTGTCAGCTATAAATGCCCCATGCAATAACCGTTCTATACATTGACTATTCTAAAGTGGCTTGGAAACTTACATCATCAATGAACAATTTCATCCAACGGTTACAGTAATGTGATGATAAATGTATTCTGTGCTGTGTTGTCAATTGTTAAATACTAGCTTCATAATGGATCTGTAACTTGTTATTCTAGAATTGCTAGTGTAAGTCATCATTGAACAGATCAACACTACTGCTGCAGTGGTTTGTTATTGGATGTACTAAGAACCGTGATGTCAATTGTAGATATCTCTAGCCATAGCCGTATTGTGCATTGGTTATTCCAGAATTGCTGCTAAACTTTCTCTATCAGTGAACAAATATGCAAACGGCTAAAGTAATGTGATCGTGGCCAAACTCAGTATTGCTTCGTTCATTGTCAATATCTCGAGCGATAATTGGACAGTCCTTTGTCATTCTAGAATTGCAACATAATATGATTCATCACTGAATAGAGGAATGCAACGCCTGCAGTGCTGTATTGGTTGATGTAACCGCTACCGGACTGGGAATTGTAAACATATATACACATAACTGATGTATGCATTGATTATTCTAGAACAACTGTGGAACTTAAGTCATCAGTCAACAAATTATTCCAACGGCTACAGTATTGTGATGACGTCACTACTTGGTGCTGTTTTGTCAATAGCTTATATCTCGAGGGATAATGGATTTGTCTACTTTCATTCCAGGGTTGATGAAGGATATAAATCACCAGTAAACGGATTAATAAAACGGCAACAGATCTTCGTTGGTAGATGTACCGTGTGCCGTACTGTGAATTATAAATATCTTCAGACGTGCCCGTAATGGGCACAGACTATTCTAGAACTTGTGTCGAACTAACATCATCGGTGGAAAAATTATTCCAACTCCCACATTACTGTTGTGGTGGGTGTACTCAGCCCTGCTATGTCAATTGCTAATGTCTGACGATACAATGGATACGCTGTATGCCATTCTAGAATTGCTACCTAATATAATCATCATTGAGAAGGTTGATCCAACGGCTACAGTGCTCTGCTGATGTATGTACTACGTACGGTGCTGTCAACGTTAAACTTCTGTAACCATAACCGTAGTATACATTAATTAATCTAGAATTGCTGATAAAATTTAAATTATCAGTGAACAAATTGCTCCAACCGCTTAAGTACTCTGATGACGGCTGCATTCAGTACTGTTTCGTCAATTGTTAATATCTCGAGAGGAAATGCGTCTGTCCTTTGACAATATAGAGTTGCAATAGGATATAAAACATCTCTGAACAGATTAATTCAATGGTTAAAATGCTCTATTCGTGATCTTCCAACTACCTTACCGGGAAACGTAAATATCTCATAACAGATGTATTCAAAAACTATGTAGAACTACTGAGGAATATAAATCACCAGTGAACAAATTATTACAACGGCTACAGTACGCTGATGAATGCTGTACATAGTAGTTAGTGGTCAATTGTATATATCTCGAGCTGTTACGGATCTGCCTTATCTCATTCTAGAATTGCTACGGAATACATATAATCATTGAGCAGGTTAATCCAACGGCCACAGTGCTGCGATGATAGCAGTACTCAGTGCGGCTATGTCAATTGTTATTTTCTTGAGCTGCAACGGATCAGACTTTTGTCATTCTACAGTTGCAATAGTGTCTGCAACATCGCTGATCATGTTTTTTCTTCGGCTACAGTGCTCTGTTGATGGATGTACTAAGTGCCGTGCTGTCAGTCTTAACTATCTGTAGCCATAACCGTACTAAGCGTTTATAATTCTACAATAGGTGTTGAAGTTAAGTTGTCAGTAAACATATTAGTCCAACGGTTGAAGTACTGTGATCATGGCTGTACTCAGTACTGTTACGTCAATTGTTAATATCCTGAGTGATAAGGAGTCAGTCCTTTGCCATTCCAGAATTGCAAGAGAACATTAATCATCACTGAACAGATTAATCCAACGGCAACATTACTCTATTGGTGGATGTACTGAGAACCGTACTGTGAATTGCAAATGTCTCAAGCCATAACCGTACTATACATTGATTATTCTAGAATTGTTGTTAAATATAAATTATCAGTATTGTATCTAATCCACCGGATACAGCATTGTGGTGATATCTGTATTCTGTACTGTTTCGTCGATTACTAATGCCTCTAACGATAATGGTTCTATCTTTCGTCATTCTAGATTTGCACTCGAATTTAAATCATCACTGAGCATACCAATCAAATGGCTACAGTGCTCTGGCGATGGACGTACAAATATCCGCACTGTCAGTTGCCAATATCTCTATCCATTACCGTATTATGAATCCATTATTCTAGATTATCCTTTAAACTGAAATTGCAAGTGAACAAATTAGTCCAACATCTATAGTACAGTGATACTGGCTGTTCTCCGTACGGTTTCCTCAATTGTTAATATTCCGAGAGGTAATTGGCAAGGCCTTTGTCATTATAGTATAGGAATAGAATTTATATCGTCCCTGAACTGCTTATTCCAACGGGTAACTTTCTTTATTGGTGGTTGGGACCCACTACCATGGTGGGAATAATAAATGTCTCTAACCATCACTAACGTGTACACTGCCCATTCTAGAACTTATTTGGATATTAAATCATCACTGAGAGGATTAATCCAGCGGCTGCAGTGCTGTGATGAATGCTATACTCGGTACTTTCATGTCAGTTGTCAATATCTCATGCAAGAACGGTTCTGTCTTTCGTCATTGTGGAATTGCTATAGGATCTAAACCATCCTTCGTCCAGTTAATTAGACAGCTACAGTGCTCCGTTGATGTATGTACTAAGTACCGCACTGTCAGTTGTAAATATCTCTAGCCATAACCGTACTATACGTCGGTTAACCTAGCCTTGGTTGGAATTGAAATCATCACTGGTCAGATTAATCCAACCGATACTGTGCTCTCTTGGTGGAAGTACCAATTATCTTACTGGGAATAGTCTATATCTCTAGTCATAGCTGATGCATACAATGATCGTTCTAGAACTACAGTGGCATTTTCATCATCACTGAACGGATTAATCCAACGGATACATTGCTCTCTTCATGGGTGCACGAACTTCCCTACTGTGAATGGTAGATATCTCTATCGATAACTGAAGCATACATTGATTATTCTGGAACTACGTTGAAATTAAGTCGTCAGGGAATGAATTATTGCAACGGCTACAGCACCGAGATGATAGCTGTATCTAGTACCATGCTGTCAGCTGTTAATATCTGCCACAACTGATGTGTACATTGATTATTCTGGAAGTACTGCTGAAATTAAGACATCAATGAACAGATAAATTCAGAGGCTGCAGTAATCTACTGGTGGATGTACTAACTATCGTTCTGGGAATTGTAAATATCTCTATACATACTTGATGAGTACATTGATGATTCTAGGATTACTGTGGAATTAAAACCATCAGTGAACAGATTAGTACAGCGCCTATAACACTGTCATTGTGGCTTCATTCTGTACTTCCTCGTCAATTGTTAATGCCTCTATGGAAAATGGGTCAGTACATTGTCATTCTAGAATTGCTATAGAATCTGAATCCTCTATGGTCAGGTTAGACCAACGACTGCACTACTATGATTATTGTTGAGCTCAGTACTGTTTCCTCTGTTGTTACTGTCTCGAGTAGTAACGGATCTGTCCTTTGTCATTCTAGAATTGCCATAGAATATAGATCGTCACTGCGCAAGTTAATCCAACGGCTGTAATACTCTGTTGGTGGATGTACCAGCTACCGTACTGTGAATTGTTACCATCGCCAGACATATCCAATGTATACATTGGTTATTCCGGAGCCACTGCGGAATTAAAGTCATCAGTGGACAGTATAATCCTCTGGCTGCAGTGATCTCTTGTTGTATGTACCAACTAACGCACTGTGAGTTTTAAATATCTCTAAGACACATCTGATGTGTACATTGACCATTCTAGCACTACTGTGGAAATTAAACCATCTCTGAACAGATTAAAACAACGGCTACAGCATTGTGATGATGATTGCCATTGGCACTGAGTTGTCAGTTGTTAATATCTCGACCTGCAATGGTTCTGACTTTTGTCATTCTCGAATTGCAGTATAATCTGTATCATAATTGAACTGGATATTCCAAAGTCTGCAGTAATCTATAGGTAGACGTACCTACTACAGCACTGGGAATTGTAAACATCTCGCGCCATAACCGTTCTATACGTTGAATACTCGAGATTCGCTTTGGCATTTACATCATCAGTGAACAAATGACACCAAGGGCCACATTACTGTGATGATGCAACTGATATGCATTAGTTGTGGATAGGGATATTTAAAATTCCGAGCGCTGTAGCAGACAAATTCACCAATGGTGCACTATAACGGATGGATTAATCTGTTGAGAGATGATCTGCATGCTATTGCAATTGCCGAGTGAGGACGTATTGATCCATTATCTCTCGAGGAATTAATAGATGTCGAAACAGTACTGTGTACAACCATCATCGTATTACTGTAGCCATTCTACAAATTTGTTCACTGATAACTTAAATTTAATTGCAATTCTGGACTAACCAATTCATTGCACGGTTATTGCTAGAATTATTTACAATTGACAGTGCGGTACTTATTACATCCATCGACGGAGCACTGTAGCTGTTGGATTAAGCTGTTCAATGATGATTTAGATTCTATAGCAATTCTAGAAAGACTAAAAACAGATCCATTATCCATCGAGACGTTAACATTTGACGACTCAGTACTAAGTACAGCAATCATCACTGTACTGTATCAATTCGATATGTACATTCACTTAATATATAAAATCTATAACAATTCTATGGTAATCAATTTATGGTACGGTTATAGCTAGAGATATCAAGAACAGAGACTGCGGTACTTGGTACATACAGGAACAGAGCACCGTATCTGTTGGGCTAATCGGGTCACTGATGGTTCATATTCTACAGCAGTTCCAGAATGAAAAAATACAGATACTTTATGTCTCTGGAAGGCTGCAATTCACAACGTGGTACAGAGTACTGACATCAAAACGGTAACGTAGCACATGGGTTAATTCGTTGATTGGTGACTTAAATTCCACAGTCATACTAGAATAATCAATGTATACTTCAGTTATGGTTAGAGATATTTTCAGTTGATATTACGGTACATAGTAAATCCAATAGGACAGTACTGCATCCATTGAATTGACATATTCAATCATGGTTTATATTCTGTAGCAATAATAGAATGACAAATAGCAGATAAATCATGCCGCCAGGAGGTAACCATTGACGTAGCCTGAATTGCGATATCCATCATCACAGTAACGAAACACTAGGATTAATCTGTTCACTGATGATTTAAGTTCCGCAGCAATTCTAGAATAATCAATACATGGTACGGGAGTGACTAGATATATTTACAGTTAGCGGTACGGTACCTTGTATAGCTACCAACAGAGCACTGCTGCCGTTGGACTAATCTGTTCATTTATGATATATATTCCATAGCAATTATAAAATGACAATAGACAGAATCATTATCGTTGAAGATACTAACAATTGAAGACACAGTACTGAGGGAAGCCATAATCATAGTACAGTAGCCGTTGGAATAATTTGTTAATTGATGATTTAATGTCCAATGTAATTTTAGAATAACATCTGTATGGTACGGATATGGCAAGTGATAGATACAATTGACAATACAGTACTCAGAACATCCACCAACAGAGCACTCTTTTTATTGAGTTAATCAGTTCACTGTTGATTTATACACCACAGCAATACTAGAATGAAATATGAAGTTCAAATATTCCTCGACATATTTGCAATTGACATCATAGTACAGAGTACAGTCATCACTGCTGTACCGTGACAGTGTGATTAATTTTTACACTGATGATGTAAATTCCAAAGCAATTCAGGAATAATCAATGTATGGTACGGTTATGGCTCGAGGTACATGCAGTAGACAGTACGGTACGTGGTACATTCGCAAACAGTGGACTGTGTCCGTTGGATTAACCTGCGCAATGATGATTTAGATACTATAGCAATTCTAGAATGACAAATTACATATCGATCATATCGCTAGTCATTAACATTTGGCATAGCCGGAATTCCTGCAGCCATTATCACAGTAACCTGATAGATGGAATAATTTGCGCACTGATCTTACTAATTCCGCAGCAATTCTAGAAGGATCAGTGTGTAGTACGGGTATGTCTAGAGA
Organism: Eufriesea mexicana; assembly: GCF_001483705.2. Lineage (NCBI taxonomy): Eukaryota > Metazoa > Arthropoda > Insecta > Hymenoptera > Apidae > Eufriesea > Eufriesea mexicana. The sequence goes on along the minus strand of NW_016914345.1, from coordinate 37,668 downwards.
TATTTATAATTAACGGTACTCTATTTAGCATATCTATCTACAAAGCACCGTTGCCGTTGTATTAACATGTTCACTGACGGCATATATTCCATAGCAATTCTACAACGAAAAAAGACAGGTACGTTATTCCTCTTGGCATAAACAATTGACAACACAGTACTGAGTAGAGCCGTCGTCACAGTACTGTGTAGAGCCGTGATCACAGTACTATAAAAGTTGGATTACTTTGTTCACAGCTGATGTAAATACCAAAACAATTATAGAAGAATTAATGTTTGTTATGGGTATGTCCAGAGATACTAACATTTGACAGTACGGTACATAGTACATTCAGCAACAGATAACTGTAGCTTTTGGATTAATCTGATCAGTGATTATATATATTGTACAGCAATTCTAGAATAAAGTAAGACAGGTCCATTTTCCATCGAGGTATAAACGATGGGCTACATATTACTGAGTACGGACATCATCATGGTCCTGTATTCGTTGGATTAATTTTTTCGTTGATCATTTAAGTTCCTCTGCCATTCTGGCATAACCAATATGTCGTCCGCTTGTGGCTAGAGATATTCGCAACTGACATTACGGTACTTAGTACATCAACCAACAGAGCATTGTAGTCGATGGAGTAATCTGTTCAATGATGATTTAGTTTCCGCAGCAACTCTAGAGTGAAAAAAGACACATCTATTATCCCCCGAGAAGTTAACAATTGACAACAGTGTACTGAGTACAGCCATCATCACAATGTTGTAGCAGTTTTATTACTTGGTTCACTGGTAGTTTAAATTCAAAAGCAACTGACGACAAACCAACATACAGTACGTTTATGTCTAGAGATATTTACAATTGACATTACGGTACATAGTGCATCCAATAGCACAGCACTGCAGCCGTTGGACTGACATACTCAATGATGATTTAGATTCTGTACCAGTTCTGGAATGACAAACTGCAGATCCATTAAATCTCCAGGAATTAAGAATTGACATAGCATGTTTGAGTACAACCATCATCACAGAGACGCAAACGTTCCATTCATTTGTTCACTGACGATTTAAATTCCAAAGCAACTATAGAACATTTTATGTTCAGTACGGGTGTGAATAGAGGCATTTGCAACTGACAGTACGGTATATAGTACATCTACCAACAGATCACTGATGTCGTAGCATTAATCTGTTCACTGAACGTTTATATTGTACAGCAGTTCTAGGATGAAATGGAGAGATTCATTGTCCAGCGGTATATTAGCATCTGACAACGCAGTACTGGGTGCAGCCATCATCATTGTACAGTAGCCGTTAGATTAATTTGGTCAATGTTGATATATATTCAACACTTGTTCTAGGATAGTCAATGCATGCACCAGTTATGGTTAGAGATATTTACAATTCTCAGTACGGTAGTTGGTATGTCCACCAGTAGAGCTATGTGGTCGTTTGATCAACCTGTCCTGTCATGACTTAAATTGCAAGGCAAGTCTGCGGTAGTGAATGCACTGTACAGTCATTGCTAGGGGTATTTGCACTTGACAGTGTGTTCCATAGTACATTCATCGAAAGAGCACTGTAGCCGTCTAACCTGTCCTGTCATGACTTAAATTGCAAGGCAAGTCAGCGGTAGTGAATGCACTGTACAGTCAATGCTAGGGGTATTTGCACTTGACAGTGTGGTCCATAGTACATTCATCGAAAGAGCACTGTAGCCGTTGGAATAATATATTCAGTGATGATCTAGATTCCACAGTCTTTCTGGTATAATCTATGCATATGTCAGTTATGGCTGGAGATGTTTACAATTCCCAGTACGGTATTAGGAACATCCACCAACAGAGCACTGCAGCCACTGGACTAATCTGTTCAGTAATGATTTAATTTCTTTTGCAAATCCACCGTGGCAAAGGACTGATACATTACTGCTCGAGACACTGGCAATTCGAGGAACGGAACTGAGTAGAGCCATCATCACCGTACCTTTGCCGTTGGACTGATTTGATCACATATAAGTTATGTTTAACGGGAATTCTAGAATAATTAATGTATAGCACGTTGTGGTTGCAGATATTTACAATTGATTGTATGGTACTTGTTGCGTCCACCAACGTAGCACCGTAGCCGCTGGGCTAACCTGCTCAGTGATGATGTATGTTCTAGAGCAATTCCAGAATGACAAAAGAGAGATCAGTTATATCTCCTGATATTAACAGTTGACACGAGAGCACCGCGTAAACACGTCATCACGGTACACAAGACGCTGGATTAATCGGTTCAATGATGCTTTAAGTTATATTGTAACTCTAGAATGAAAAATGACTGACCCATCTTAGCTCGAGGGGCTAATAATTGACGGAACAGCACTGAGTACTGCCATCATCCCAGTACTCTAACAGCTGGACTAATTTGCTCACTGATGATGTAAATTCCAGATCAAGCCTACAATAATCAATGTACTGTACGGTTATGGCTATAGATGTATATAATTATAAGTACGGTTCTTTGAACATCCATGAGGGGAGCTGTGTATTAATGAATTGACCTGCTCACGGATGATGGACATTCCAAAGCAGGAATTTTTTTTTTAAAGAATAGTACTGTTATGGCTAGGGATATTTATAATTGTATGTACGGTTCTCAGTATATCCATCAACAGAGCACTGTAGAATTGGATTGATCTATTCACTGATGATGTATATTCCAAAGCAGGTATAGAATAGTCAATGTAGTGTACGTTTGTGGCTAGAGATATTTTTAATTTTAAGTACGGTTCTCATTGCGTTCATCAACAGAGCAATGCAGAATTTGATTGATCCGTACAATGATGATATATATTACACGATTGTTCTAGAACAAACAATCCAGACGTTATTTATGGCTAGATATATTTACAACTGACAGTACGGTTCTTAGTTTACCTATCACGAGGCACTGTATCCGTTGGATTGATCTGTTCAATTATGTTATATATGCTACAGCAGTTATAGAACGATAAAGGACATATCCGTCTCCGCTCGAAATATTAACATCCGATGACACAGTACTATGCACATCCATCATCATGGCACTGTAGCCGTTAGATTAATTTCTGTACTGATTACTCAAATTCCACAGCAGTGCTTGAATAAAGAACGTATACATCAGTTACCTCTAGAGATATTTACAATTCGCAGTGCGGTAGCTATGACATTCTCCAATGGAATATTGTAGCCTGAGGCTTAATCTCTTCAGTGATGATTTAAATTGTATTGCACTTATAGAATGACGAACGACTGACACATTATCGTTCGAGATATTCACAATTGACGACAGAGTACTGAGTTCAGCTATCGCCACAGTACTCTAGCCGTTGCACTAATTTGTACACTCATAATTGATTATTATCTTCAATTCTAGGGTAAGACATGTATAGAACGGTTATCGCTAGAGATATTTGCAATTGACCATACGGTTCTCAGTACATGCACCAATGGAGCACTGTATCCGTTGGAATAATATTTTCAGTGATGGTATAACTCCTTCTGCAATTCTTGAATGGCAAAGCACTAACCCGTTATCGCTCGAGGCATTAACAATTTACATAAGAGTACTGTGTGCTGCCATCATAACAGTATTGCAGCCGTAGGATTAATCTAGTCGCTGATGGTATATACTCCACAGTAGTTCCAGAATTACCACGGCATACATCTGTTATGGGTACAGGTATCTACAATTCAAAGAAGGGTAGTTGGTATATCCACTAATAGAGTATTGCAGCCGTTGGATTTATCTGTCCAGTGATGATTTGTATTCCACAGTAATTCTAGAATAATCTGCTTATGCGTGAGCTATGGTTAACGATATTCACAACTTACATTACGGTTCATAGTACATATATCGGCAACGCACTGTAGCCACTGTATTGATGTGTTCAATGATGACTTATATTCTATAGCAATTATAGAATGACAAAAGACAGATCCATTACCGCCCGTGACATTAAGGACTGACGAAATAGTACTGAGTACAGCCATCACGACTGTACAGCAGCCGCCGGTATAATCTGTTTAATGATGAATTAAATTCCACAGCAGTTCTAGAATAACCAATGTATTCATTTGTTATGGACAGAGATAATTTGCATTCCCAGTACGGCAGTTGGTACATCCTTTAATAGAGCACCGTAGCCGTTCCAATAATCCGTTTAGTAATGACTTAAATACAGCAGTGCTAGAACAAGAAACGTATGCGTCACATATGGCTTGAGATATTTACTATCCACTGTTCAGTTGTTGGTGCGTCCACAAATAGAGCAATGCACGTTGAATCAAGCTGTTTAGTGTTATCTTGATTTCTATTGCAATTCTAGAATGTCAAGCGACTCTCCCATTATCGCTGGAGACATTAACAACTGACGAAACAGTAGTGAGTATGGGCACAGTCGCAGTACTCTAGCCGCTGGACTAATTTGATCACTGATGATGTAAATACCGTAGCAAGTCTAGACAATCATTTTATAGTACGGTCACGGCTGCAGATATTTACAAATGAGAGTACGCTACATATATCATCTAGCAACAGAGAACTGTAGCCGCCGTTTAAACCTGTCCAATGATGGTGTAGGTTATACAGCAACTATAGAATAATAAAACACAGATCCGTTACAGCTCGAGATATTAACGATTGCTACAATGGCACTGAGTACAGCCATCATAACATTTATGCAGCCGTTGGATTAATCCGCTCTGTGATGATTTAAATTCTTTTGCAATTCTAGAATATCAAAGGACTGACCCGTTAATGCTCGAGAGATCAACAATTGACGAGAGAGGTCTGAAAACAGCCAGTATTACAGCTGTTGGACTAATCTTTCTCTGATAACGTAAGGTTAACAGTAATTCCAGAGTAATCAATATATAGTGCTGCTATGGCTACAGATATTCACAATTGATAGTACGGTGCTTAATACATATATCGAGGCAGCAATCTAGCCGTCGAAATAACCTGTTCACTGATGATATTCGACAAAACAGCATTTCTAGGGCGAAAAAGATCTGGCCCAATATCGCTCGAGATATTAACAATTGACGAAACAGTTCTGAGTACAACCGTCATCGCAGTACAGTAAGCGATTGACTAATTAGTTCACTGATAACATAATTTTAACAGGAATTCTAGAATAATCGATGAATAGTACGGTCATGTATACAGATATTTACAATCGACAGTACGGCATTTTGTACATCCGTCAACTGCGCATTGCAGCTCCCAAAATACCTGTTCTATGATGATGTACTCTCTAGAGCAACTCTAGAATCACAAAAGTAGGATCCCTTGCAGCGCCAGATAATAACAATTCAGAAAACTGCACTGAGTACAGCCATCATCACGTTACTGCAGGCGCAGGATTATTCTGTTCACTGAAGACTTGAATCTCACTGTAGTTCTAGAATAATCAAGGTTACATCAGACATGGTTAGAGGTATTTGCATTTCCCGGAACTGTATTTGGTACATCCACCAGTAGTGCACTGCAGCCGTTGAATTAATCTCTTGAGTGATGACTCATATGATATTGCAATTCCAGAATGACGAAGGACTCCCCACTTCATCTCGAGATATTAGCAATTGACGAAAAAGTACTGAGTATTGTCATCATCACAGTAGTTCAGCCGTTGGATTAATCTTTAAAGCGATTATCTGAATTCCACAGTAGTTCTAGAATAATCAATGTGTACATCAGTTAAGGTCAGATATATTTACAGTTCCCAGGAGAGTAGACGGTACATCCTCCATGACAGTACTCTACCCGTCGGATTTACCAGTTAAGTGATAATTAAATACCAGTGCATGGTTAGGGTAACTGGAGTACAGTAAGGTTATTACTAGTGATATTTACAAATGATAGCAAGGCTCTTAGTACATACATCAAAGGGGGCTGTAGCCGTTGCATTGATCTGTTCAAACATCATTTATATTCTATACCAATTTTCGAATGACAAAAGACAGATGCATTACAGCTTCAGACATTTGCATCTGACAACACAGTTCTATGTACAGCGATCTAAATAGTACTCTAGCCGTTCGATCAATGTGATCATTGACGATTTCAATTCCACTGCTGTTCCAGAATAATCAATGAATGCATTAGTTGTAGCTAAAGCTATATACATGTTCCAGTACGGTATTTGGTGCAGCCACCAATACAGCACTGTATCCCTTGGATTAATCTGTTCAAAGATGACTTATTTTCTACAGTGACTCCAGAATTACCAATGTATACATGAGGTACGTCTAGAGATATTAACAATTCACAGGACGGTAATTGGTACATTCACCAATAGAGCACTGCAGCCGTTGGATTCACAGGCTCCATGACGATTCAGTTTCTACGGCAATTCTAGAATGACAAAATGCACATAAGTTGTAGCTCAAGATATTAACAATTGACATAGCTGCACCGAGTGTAGCCACAATCACAGTACATTAGATGTTGGTCAAATTTCTTCAATGATAATCTAGATTTAGCAGCAACTCTAGAATGGTAAATAGATTATACGGTTACGGCTAGAGACATTTAAAACTGACAGAACGGTACTTGGTGCATCCATTAAAAGAGCACGGATAGCGTTGGACTTAACAGTTCAATAATGATTTAGATTCCATAGCATTGATAGAATTTCTAAAGGCAAGTTCATTACAGATCGAGAAACTAACAATTGGCAAAATAGTATTGAGTAAAGCCATTACCTCAACACTTTAGCAGTTGGAATCACTTTTCCATTGATAACTTTAATTTAGCTGCAATTCTTGTATAATCAATACATAGTACGGTTTTCACTAGACATACTTACAAATGACAGTACACTACCTTGTACTTCTATCAACACAGCAACCTAGCAGGTGGATAAACCTACTCCATGATGATTTAAATCCTATAACACCTCTAGAAAGCCGATAAATCGATCCATTATGTTTCGAGCTGTTAGCAATTGACGAAACGGAGTTGAGTGGAGCCATCAACAGAGTCATTTAGCCGTTGGACTATTTTCATTACTGATGATATAAGTTTTCAGGAATTGATGAATAGTCAATATATTGTACGGCTATGGCTAGAGATAATCACAATTGACAGTACGGTACCTAGTACGTCCATCAACAGTGCCTTCTTGTAGTTGTATTAACCTGCCCAATGATGATTTACATTCTAAAGCAATTCTGGGATAACAAATGACGGGTCCGTTACAACTCGAGATATTAATAACTGACATAACAGTACTATGTACAGTAATCATCGCAGCACTGCAGCCGTTGGATTAATTTGTTCACAGATGATTTGTATTCCAATTTAGATGTTGAATAACCAGTGTATACATCAGATGTGGATATAGATATTTACAATTCCCGATAGGGTAGTTGGTGGATCCTGTAACACATAACAGTAGCCGCTGGATTAATCTTTTCAGTGACGATTTAAATTCCTAGGTTTTTCCAGAATAATCAATGTATACATCAGTTACGCCCAGAGGTATTTACAATTCCAAGCACGGTAGCTGGTACATCCACCAATAGATTACTACAGCCGTTGGACTAACCTGTTCAATTCTGCTTTATATTTTTTGGCAATTATAGAAAGATAATAGACAGATCAGTTATAGCGCGAGGCATTAGCGATTGAGGAAACAGTACTGAATACAACCATCATCACATTACCATGGCTGTTTCAGCTGACAAATTTCTCTACTGATAACTCAGATTTAGCAGCAACTCTGGAATAACCAATATAAGGGGCGGTTAATGCTGGAGACATTTACAATTCTCAGTACGGTACTTGGTATATCCATCAGCAGTACACGTGCAGCGGTTGGATGGACCAGTGAAATGCTGATATATATTCTATAGCAATTATATAATAACAAAAGGGAGATCCGCCACAGCTCGAGGTATTAACAATTAACATACCAGTACCGAGTACAGCAATCATCAGAGTACTATAGCCGTTGGACAAATTTCCTCATTGTTAATATAAGTTTTGTAGCAATTCTAGAATAATCAATACATAGTACGGCTATGGCTAGAAATATTTACAACTACCAGCACGGAACATATTACATCCATCAACAGTGCACTGTAGCCGTAAGATTCACCTGTTCAATGCTGACTAGGATTCTGTAGAAATCCTAGAATGAAAAAAAACCGGATATGTCATAGCTCGAGGTATTAAGGATTGACATAACAGTACAGAGTTAGGGCCGTAATAACATTGCTGCAGTCGTTGGATTACTCTGTCCACTGATGATTTAAATTTCACAATAGTTCTAGGATAATCAATGCGTACATCTGTTGTTGTCTGAGATATCCACAATAACCAGGACGGTATTTGGTACATCCAAAAGGGGAACACTCCAGACGTTGCACTGATCTATTCGCTGACGACGTAGTTCCACAGTAGTTCTAGAACAACCTTTGTATACATTAGGTATAGCTAGATATATTTGCAGCTACCAGTAGGATAGTTGGTACATCCACCAATAGAGCACTGTAACCGTTGGATTAATATTCTCAGTTATGATTTAAGTTCTATTGAAATTCTAGAGCGGCAGTGGACTAACCCGATATCTCTCGAGGTATTAATAATTGACGAAACAGTACTAAGTACAGCCATCATCGCAGTACCCCAGGGGTTGGACAGATTCTTTCACTGATAACTTACATTTAACTGCAAATCAAGAATAACGAACATTTAGTACGTTTATGGCTGCAAATATTTACAATTGAACGCACGGAGCTGAATAAATATTTCAGCGGAGCTGTGAAGCACTTGAATTAACCCATTCCTTGATGATGTTCGATTATAGAGCAATTCTAGAGTGACAAAGGTCTAGCCCATTATCGCTCCAGACATTAATAATTGACGAAACAGTACTGAGCACTGCCATCATCACAGTACCTTAGGCGATGGACTAATTAGCTTACTCACGTTTTATGCTTCACAGCAATTCTGGAATAGTCAATGTATTGTAAGATCATTGCTGGAGATATTTGCATTTCACAGTACGGTTCTCAGTACATCCGTCAATAGAGCATTGTTACCTTTGGATTAATCCCTTCAGTTATGATTTACGTCCTTTGAAATTCTAGAATGGAAATGGAATTTCCCGTTATGCCGCGAGACATTAGCAATTGACATGACAGTACTGTGTGCCGCCAACATAATTGTACATTAGCCTTTGGTCTGATTTTTTTACCGATTATTTACGTTTATCAGCAATTCTAGAATAATCACTACATAATACGGTTATGTATAGAGATATTTGCAATTGTCGGCACGGTTCTCTGTACATCCATCAACAGATCACTGTAGCCGTTGGCTTGATCTGTTCAATGATGACTTATATTCTATATCAATTATTGAATGACAAAAAACTGATCCATTAGCGCTCGAGATATTTACCACTGACACCTTCCTTGAACCATCACCGCAGTAACGCTGCCGCTGGATTTAGCTGTGCTTTGATGATATAAATTCCACAGTTGTTCGAGGATGATCAATGTATACATCAGTTATGGATAGAGATATATAAATTTCTCTATACGACATTTAGTACATCCACCAATGGACTACTGCAGCGGTTTTATTACTATTATCAGTGACGACGTAAATCCTATTGCAATTCCGGAATGACAAAGGTTTTGCCCATTATGTCTAGAAATATTAACTATTGACGAAACTGTCCCGAGTTCAACCATGATCACGGTGCCATAACCGTTGCACTAATTTGTCCATTGATACCTAAATTTTAACAGCAATACTGGAACAATCAATGTATAGCACGGTTACGGGCAAAGACATTTGCAATTGACAGTACGTTTCTCAGTACATCCATCAACAGAGCACTTTAGCCGTTGAGGATGTACCTTCAATTATGATGTAAAATCAATTACAACTCTAGGATGGCAAAAGACACATCCGTTAAAGCTCGGGACAATGGCAGTCGCCATAACGGCACTGGGTACTGACACCATAACAGTGCTGCAGCTGACGGTTTAATCAATTGGCTTATGATTTAAATTCCACATTTGTTCTAGAATTATGAATGTATACATCAGATACGTCTACAGATATTTAAAATTCCCAGTGCGGTGGTTGGTCTATACACAAATAGAGCGCAGCAGCCGATGGATCTGTTGGCCCACTAATGAAATAAATTCCATAGTTCTAGATTAACGAATGTATGCAATACCTATGTCCAGAGGTATTTACCACTCCCAGTTCAGTGGTTCGTCCATCCGCCGGTAGAGCAATGTAGCCGTAGGGATAAACTGTTCAGTGACTATTTAAATTCTATTGCAATTCTAGAATGACAAAGGAATGACCGATTCTCTATGGAGACATTAACAACGGACGAGACAGTACTGAGTACAACAATGACCGCAGTACTTTAGCAGTTAGACCAACTTGTTCACTGCTAACTTAAATTTAACAGCAATTCCACAATAAGCAATGTATGGTGCGGTTATGGCTAGAGATATTTGTAGTTGACATTACGGTTCACACTACATTCGCCAATAGAGCACTGTAACATTTGGATTTATCTGCACAGTGATTATCTAAGTCCTATTGCAATTCTAGAATGCCAAAGGACTGATCCGATATGCCTCGAGACATTAACAATTGACGAAACAGTACAGAGTACAGTCATCATCACATTACCTCAGCAGCTGAACAGACATTTTCACTGATAAATTTAGTTTATCAGCAATTCTAGGATAATCAATATATAATGCGGTTATGCCTAGAGATATTATCAATTGCCAGTACCGTACTTAGTACAGCCACCGTCAGAGCATGGTTGCCCTTGGAATAATCTGTTCACTGATGGTTTAAACTCCATAGCAATTCTAAGATCAACAACGGATATATCAAACATCGGTAGATGTTTTGACATATGACAATAGAGTAATGTGTGTAGTCGTCTACACGAAGCTCTAGCCAATGAATTATTCTGTTCGCTGACCACATAAGATTTTCAGCAGTTATAGAATTGCCACTGTAGATAGCAATTTTCGCTTGAGACATTGACATATGCCAATGATGTACTGAGTGTAACAGTCATAAGGGTACTGTAGACTTTAAATTAATATGCTCACTGAAGATACAAATTCTATAGCAATTCTAGTATGACAAGAGGCAGACCCGTTATCGCTCTAGATAACTACTGACAGCACTGTACTGAGTACAGCCACCATAAGAGTACCCTTGCTGTTGGATAAATTTGTTCTCTGATGAATAAAGCTCTACAACATTTCTAGAATGATCAATTGATACACAAACTGTTGAACGATAAATCAACAATTGAAACAGTACAGAGTACATCTATTAACAGAGTACTGTGAGCGTTGAAATAATCTATTTACTGATGATGTATATACCGTTGTAATTCCAGAATGGCAAGAGCAATATCAATTATCGCTGGTCAATCTCTCTTGCATTCACTGCTCTATGTGTCGATAATTCCAGAATTGATGTGGACTTCGAATCAACGTTGATCAAATAAGTCGAGCGGCTACTGCACTCTAGCGATTGCTGCTCTCTGTACTGTGTTCTCAATTGTAAATATCTTGAGGGACACTGCATTTGTTTTTTGTTACTCTTGTACTGCTACAGAAGTTAAGTTATCAGTGAACAGTTTAACAAAACGGCTACCGTGCGCATTTGAAAGCTACACTCAGAACTCTATTGGCATATGCCAGTGCCTCAGGCAACAGTTGCTCTATCCCTTCGTCTATCTACAATTGTTGAAGAACTTAGGTGGTCAGCAACCTGATTCATTCAGTGCTATAGTATAGTGCAGATGGCTACACTCAGTACTGTATTGCCATTTGCCAATATTTACCGACACATGATCTATCCGAGAATCATTCTAGAATCTTACTGAGTGTAAATCATCGGTGAACAGATTAATCCAATGGCTGCAGTGTCATGTTGGCGGGTGTACTGAGCACCGTACCGCAATTGTAAATATCTCCATCCATAACCGACCTACACAATGATTTTGCTAACGTTTTACAAATTACGTAAAATGAAGTTTCAAAATAACCACATATTTCATGTTATATTTCTGACCCATTTCGTAATAACGTCCATTTATTTCTCACAGTACTTAAGCAAACGTATAATTATTCTCCCATTACTTACCGTTCGCTAGATTTATCATTATCGAGAACTGATTTTCTAACTAAAAGTAGGATCCTCTATATAAATTCCGCCGAAATGTGGCCATTATGAAATGTGATATTGTCAACTGTCCTTCAGTTCATTCAGTCAATATTTCTGGCTTCGCTCAGTTTAGTTCGTATCCCGGTTTAATCGAGTTTATTCCGATTGCGTTAATTAATCAAAATTGAATTGTATTTCCTGGCGTTTTATGAAAATTATTGAACATTAAGAAGAAGGGTAAGCCTATACTAGATGAAAATATGAATGCCACGGAAATGAAAGTTTGGAAATGTGTTAACCTCTCTTCGATATAAATGACGGGTGTAACATGTTCTCCGAATTGATTGCAATCGCGTGCTTTTTCTATTTAAGAATCGTCGTGCATTTCCCAGCAGAAATTGTATTTGAACAATTTCTGACTGAAGCCTTCATTGGAATGCTTGGTAGTAAAATATGTGTGACCCTCGACGTGAACAGCATCAGAGAACGGAACTGAAGCGAAATTTAATTACAGATTATTTAAAAAAGTATTACTGGAGACTAATAATAGCCATCGTCAAAAATTTTAAACGTAATAATTAAAACAGTATATGAAGTTGAAGAATGTTTCGTCTGGTGCTGAAATAAACACTCCAAATATGTAATAAAGTTCAGTTCAGTGTAAAAATGTATGGTTTTGTTATTGCGTGTGCAAATTTGGAATGGATCAGAATTGTATCCGAAAATTAGTCGCAATATGTGGTAGATTGTGAAGTAACATGCAGTTAATTGAGTGGTGATGTACGCGGTGCAGTCTATGAAAAAGCAAAGGAAGCTTAACTTATAATGAATATTCCAAAACGAAGCAATATAGAAACATTAGCAGTGGTAAAGGGTATTCGCAATCAAGAAGTACCAATGGCAAAATTGTTATTGCAAACGAAATAATTAGTTCGACGGAAAATCAATGAGTAATCTACATAGAAGAATCAGGAAAATAGTACAAAGTAGTTTCAATCATGTGTGAAATGTTCACAAAATAAAAACCCAAGAAGACTCCATACTCAAATCGAGAAATAGCATCTCAAGTTAATTGCAATGTTAACATGTTTGTTCAGCTGTCTGACAACATTATGATAATAACTGGACCAGAAGTAACTGCACGCGAGCTATGGAAATGAAATACTCGTGATTTTCTAACTTCATTCCACAATAAATGGCTTCAACCGAATTCGACGAGTTAGTACATGAATAGCTTAAAATTGTTGCGTACTCATCGCGTAAATATTTCACAGCGGAAACGGATAGTGCCCACAAGCGTGACTCTCTATGCACCAGCGTGCCTATGATCATCGCAGTAGCGCGAAGTGCGAAGGTCGTGAGACGAGAATAGCGTGATTAACGCGCGAGCGTAACCAAGCTAATTCCCTCGTCGCTATGGTTCACTCAATCGTTTTGGGGCGCTCGGAATCTGTGCATTCAGAAACATGACGCGTCATTACGGCCTTCACATGTGGCTTTGGCGCTGGAAAAGCAGATGCACAGGTCTGACGGACAGAGGCGAGATGGTGCTGCGGATTGGAAGCTGGCTATATATGTATACAATACGCGCTCGACAACGCGTACATTGTTGCAACACAGCACACCAGTATCATATTATGGCCGGTGTTTAACCGTGCCGCATAATAAAAATCACCTCTCTTCGTAACACTATATTTCACCGATTCGTGTACCGCTGGCGGAAGGGGGCGGCACGTAAAGCGCATCGCAACAAGAACAGAACACTGTCCTGCTGTAGGGTATTTGGGGAGTAATCGGTTTCAATCGAATCATTATATATATGTGCCTTCCAATGGGAAATACTGAACCATTTTGGGAGTCGAAAGGGAAAAAACTTGTCGATTTTATGGTATTTGGATACCATTGGTTGCATACGTTTGGGTGAACTTTATTGAAGTGACAAGTAGATCGTATTCGTGATAATAAAAGCTGGAGTATGGACAGTAACCAATTTTCAAGCGATAATTCTGCTTATTCGTCTTTACGGAGTATTTTCAACATGAAGTATCTTTTATTCTGAAATATGATTACCATGTCCGGCGGTAGAATGCGATCCATTCACTGATTTTCAAGGAGCTTGATGGAATTGGCTAATGGATACAGTGACTGGAAAAGTAGTAGTCAGTTATACTTCAATTTGGAGTATTTATACCGTGATCGTTTCAAATCGTGAGCTTATGTTACCAACAAATTAGTCTTCCTACGTTGTACATAATTAGGTGGTAGCCAAATATGGAACCATTTCGAAGATTTCTCGAAACATAAATAAGTTCGAGGGATATATAAAGACAGACAAGATGGACGGCAAGTTCCTGTATATTCTTGAAAGTTTAAGTTTGCTTATGTGATTGGCAAGTTCAACAAATTGGTAACAAAATATTAATTGTGCAATAACCAATAATTAAAATTGAAGGTAGAAAAGTTTCATAATACATTAGAAAAACGGTTACCAACGAATGTTCACGATAAACTTCATTCGATGACACCGAAACGAAAAATGTGCCAACGTAGCATCAAGCAGTTTCTCTTCCAGCGAGTCACACATATGTCTGCAAAGATTTGTTGAATTTTGCAGAGATTCATACAAATTACAGTACACGGTATCAAATTAGACGTTGTACTTAAAATCCAATGCAATTTAAATATTTTTCGTTACATTCTCATAATCAATCCCTAGAACTATATCAAAAATTATAAAAAAGACGGAAAGAAATATTCATCACCAGCACAGTAACACAGAAAGATTCGCATATGTTTCGTTGATATATTAATACCAGAATTTCGCTTTCGGTCACAAGGAATTCCTTTCAAACTTAATCTAATATTTCATGCTTGGAAAACCCATTTCGTGTAACGTAGCTGGAAGGTCAGCTAATCACGAATGTATATGATTCCATCAGGCTTATTCATAGCCATCCAACGCTATTTTTTCACCACAGTGCTTCCGCGATGTGGATTAGTCTATTTGGAGTCATGAATCATCAAAATCTGCAGCGAAATGGATTGCAGTCCACACTGCAGTTTAAACAAACCACCTTAATCCCCGGATGATTAATCAATTTACCCCGGCTAAGGTTCCGCGATGTATTCATTGGCGAATCGATTCTTTGCGAGATAATGAAGAGTTAGACAAACAACGGATAATTTTAATCGTTACATGGGACATAAAAATATAAAACTCTGATCGCTGTTTTAAAAAAAAAGAAAACCTGTCTTCAAGCAAAGTGACAGACGTAAAAATTATTTATTAATAATTACTGCACTGTTTCTTTTGGGAGTTCCTCTGTAGCGAGAGGTTTACAATTTGTTCCTTTGAACTAGATAATATTAGGTGAAATTTAGAAGTTGAGTATAAAAATTCGAATTTTTCACGTTTTCAATTAGACCCTCGTGATACGATTATTATTTTTATAATAAAAGTTGTTCAAATATTCTTTGTTATTAAGAGGATTTTACTATCTTAGGACATTTCTTATAAAGGAGGAGGATTTGTAATTGCAATTCCAAACACTTTAGCATATGTTGTTTGAAATGTTTATATTTTTCATGTGTATAGAGTTTCAACGATTCCGGTGTTAGAATTTTATGGGCTGAACGTAAACATCTAAATATGTGTTGTAGCGGAATGAAATACATGCGGGCAAAATAAGCAGGCAAGTAAAACACTGTGTCTAAATGTGCAATAGAAAGTATATATACTAAATAATGTGTTAAAGACATTTATGAATTAACAAATAGATATCGAGTTGAAGTAAAAATGTAAGGAAATAATTGTAAAAAATGCTATAAATTTATTTAAATTAATAAGCTTAGAAAATAATAAGGGTCGAAGTTAATGTACAAGCAATTCCAAATTCTTCTAACATAACATATAGAAACTATAGTAAGATTGAGTACTATCCATTTGAAATTAATCTAAATATTTTGGGACAATCGAAAGTTGGTTCGAATATAAATAATCGATAAGGAATATAACTGCAATTAGTTATTGAACCTAATGCTTCAAATAAATTTATCAAATTAATTTCAACTTTCTTTATTGTTTCCTTTATATTAAAATTTATATTAGTTGATATAAAATTCATACGACTTAATAAATACATTGAATGTGTAATACCTAGAAGAAATTATTAATCATTTAGTTAGTGTTACTTGTGGAATTAAATTTTCATTAAAGGTTCTTACTAGTTATACTATATTTGATTTGATGTGAATTCTTTAGATTAAGACACATGATAGCAGAATATTAAAAATACCAATTCCATTTTAGTTTCAAATTGACAATTTTATGTTACCTAAATATTCACTTAATTCTTTAATAAAATTCATTAAATTTTGCTTCTAATTCAATTTATAGAATGTCTCGCCGAAGTTCTTTTAGTAAAGGCATACCTCGGGCATTTAATAATAATTAATTAAGGCAAAGATTAGTACATTCAAGAACTTTAATGCGATTTATGTTATTTTCATCCATTACATCATTAGCATCCTCTTTTAGTATAGTTAGAGAAATTATACCTTTGATAAGTTCAATTTTTCGGTTCAAAGGTTTTATTTCAGCTTTAATTTATATAGTATCCAAAATTACTTATTCAACATACTTAGTTAGTTATTAATCAGAAATGTGTATTATTCTAAAATAACTTTAATAAGTGGATATTAATAAATTGCTTAACCTTATGATTACAAACGGTCTTACTAAATTTATACGTATTTAATTTACACTTCCTAATTTGAATTAATGTAAATAGTTTAATGAAAAGCACTGATGCGAGATATCAATATTTTATATAAAGCGTTTTAAATTATTGCAAAATTTATATTTTCTAATATCATCTTACTGTTATGTACTTTAATATATATAACAATAAGCTTATTTATTATAATATATGGTATTATTAATACTATAGACTGAAGCATTTATAGATTGAACACAATAAAATTTAATTTTGTAATTTATTTAGATTCAAAGGAATAGTACCTCTACCTTTAGCTTCAATTGTTAGTTCAATAGTCTTAACATATAGAATTAGATACATTAATTTAGATAATAATTCAGTTAATCTTTTTCTTATTTAATAATTTTACAGTAAAATCCTATACATTTCCTCATTTTTAGCTTTAATATGTTAGCAGTTACTATTGAATGAGATGGATTAGCGCTAATTTCCTAGTGTTTAACTATTTTTTATCAAAAGTATGAATCCTTCATTTCTGCAATATCAACAACTAATTTAAGTCGCTTAGGAGATTGTTCGTAATTAATATTAATATCAATAGTAACAATATTTTGTAGCTGAAATTTAATACTATGTATCAAATTTATTAATCACAATAATGCAGCAATAACCGCTCTCTCTTACTACGGTTTCATCATTAACTCATTCACCCACACTAGTAGCACCTGGAATTTATTTCATACTTCGTTATGAAGAGATAATAGAATTAAGTTTAAAAAATTCAATTTCATTTATTTCGATATCAATTACTTTCGAGAACTATATTACATTATGGAATTTTTGTAAATTTTGGACTGTATAACAGAAACATTATTGCATGTTCAGCATTAAGCAGCATCAGATTCAATAACAATTTTATCATTATATCTAGAAGATAGCGGATATAGCACTGATGTTAAGATGTACCAAAACTTTTCTCAAGATGTACCGAAGCGGTGTCAAAACTGCTACAAGGTACATATAAAATTGCACTGAAATTGCACAGAGATTGTGCAAAAGCTGCAATGATGCCCTTCTGA
Source organism: Eufriesea mexicana (assembly GCF_001483705.2). Classification (NCBI taxonomy): domain Eukaryota; kingdom Metazoa; phylum Arthropoda; class Insecta; order Hymenoptera; family Apidae; genus Eufriesea; species Eufriesea mexicana. The sequence goes on along the minus strand of NW_016914345.1, from coordinate 19,674 downwards.
GTCTGTTCTGAAGCAGAACTAAAACTTTACTGCAGATGAGCACAAGACTTTCTCTGAATTTACCGAAACTGTGAACAAACGTTACTGCGCCCATGCGAAAACTGCAATTATGCTGTTCTGATACCGATCTGGTGATGTGCTCGAACTTTTCCGAAGATGTACTGAAGCTGCGCAAACACCGTTTCAAAATAGTAATGAAATTGTACTGACATGCCGCGAAATATGTTTTTAAACTATAAATATGTTGTTCTGAGTCTGTTCTGAAGCAGTAGTAAAACTTTACTGCAGATGAACAGAAGATTCTCTGCAAGTGTGCTGGAACTGTCATATGAAGCCCCTGAAGCGGTGCAAAAACAGCAATTAAGCTGTACTGACCCTGATTTGAAGCTGTACTAAAAGTTTTCTGTGGATATACAGAGAAGCACTTGCTGCGTCTAATGCTTGCGTCGTAGGACGTAGCATACCGTATGAGCAGCGAATATATTTGAAATTATAAGTAATTACAACTAATATGTAACCACGCTATATTACAAACGTAGAATAAGCATTAGCGAATTAACTGATTATAAAACACTAGCACATATAATTAATACGTAGCATGCAGGCGCGTGTATTATAGCCACAATATGGCAAAGAATATTTCAAAAATACTGAATATATCATCAAATTTTTTTAGACGCACGGAGCGAGATGTATTTGAGGGCGAATTATTTAATGTATCCAGGAATACTCTCTCCGCAATCGGTAAACGTACCCAGAAGAGCGAGCATCTCCGCTAATTATACCTGAAACTGTGCGCTACCCGCGAAAATCGGATGAGTCCCTCACTTCGCGGCAGAATTCGAGACCTGCAAGAACGACATCCGTGGGTAATCCGGATCGGTTGTGTACATACTGCCAACTACCGGCCACGATATATATTAATGTAGGAGACTCGCCCGTGCAAATCAATATTTGGGTAACGTCGAGGATTTCCCGCCGACCCAGGGCCAGAGATGAGAGGTAACATTACGCCAGGTCGAGACCGTGGAAGCAATGCGTGCCGAAGAACCACAAGAGCAGTAGTGGCTTACGCCGCCGCCACCAAAGCCTCTGCGATACACAATGCCGAAATAATATCTCTACAACTAATATAATGAAGGAAATTAGTGGTCGCACGTGCTCCGATCTCAATATAGTCAAGCTTTCAGCGATTCACCCCTCAACGTCTCTGGACATTACCGACAATTAGAGATTACAAGGTATCATCGAGGACTCGGTCCGAACATTGAGATCGGCGCAAGTTGATGTTTTCAAAATACTAAGTAAATTCCACGTCGTGCTAGGTTCCTTCAAGGTACCTCCGGAATGGGTTCTTGGTTCAGCCTCTCTTGCCTAAAGCGCTGTATTATCCTACGCGGACATGACCCTGAAAGTAAAAGAAGTAGAGACCTCCTTTCACCTCCAGCCAGCACGACATGCATCCAATACGATAACGCTGCCATCGAGTGCAACAAAGTGCGTCGCGGTAGAAGTCGACGGACCGGTGTTCAGTTTCTGGAAAAGTGGACATTAGGCCTAACGCAGTAACATTTGATTGTTTAGCGACAAACCGCTCCGGTATAGCATACATGTATTAAGCGAATTTTAACGAAACGCCAAAAACCATATCTAGGCCGCGTATGATGCTTCACGTGATCTCGCACTTCTGCGACTCCTTCTCGTGCCTAGAGCAGGTAAGCCCGACTTTGACCGTAAGAGGAGCCGTAACTAGGGAAAATCCTACCGGCCGCTTCTCCATTCCGATTACCTGGGAGAATTCGCGAAGGAATCATTCTCTGTGGACTAGTGCTAGACAAATAGCGTCAATATTCTTTGGAAAAAAGGTGGTCCACCCGAATGCGGACGGGAACACGTAAAATCATTAATAGAGAAATCTCAGGACATATTTTGTTTAGCGAGCGACAATCTAGGGTGTACTAGCTCCGCAGACCATAGAATAATGTTAAGGGATTACATTCGCGTAAACATGCGGTAGCAACGTTACTCGCCGATTCATAAACGCTTGATCGACCACCAGATGCATGAGCTTCTGGAAAACGTCTCCCCATACTATCCTCCCTTATGGATTCTTCCCAAAAAGAGCGAGGACCAGAAAAATAAGTAGTGGATTATTGTAATAAATTATAGAGCGCTTAACGAGAAGTCGGTCCAGGAGGCGTACCCTCCGCACAATAATTCCGAAATATTAGACCAGCTAGACAATGTGAAATACGTTAACTGCATCGACCTGAAAAACGGTATACATTAAGTGCCTCTGCACCGCGAAGGCACGCCGAAGACCGCGATTTCAAAACCATTCGTGACTTTGAATTCATAATGACATTCGGCACACGAAACGCCCCGGCAACTGAACAGCGGCTCATGAACTGCGCCCGGACTGGCCTGCAGTGTGGGGTAACATATACGTATCCCAACTACATACTTATATATTCAAGCTCCCTTAGATATCACCAAATCTAATTCGACAAGCACTCGTGCAGACTAAATGCAGCAAACCTGAACCCTTGCCGTCGAGATGCGTCTTTCTTCGTGAAGGAATAGCATATCTGGGGAACATAATCTAGCAGAATGTCGTAAAACATTGCACGGAATAAATAAAAGCGGTTAAGGGAAAATATAAGAAGCGTCTGCGAGCTTCTACGCACCGCCGTGTATTACAGATGTTTCACTTCATAATTCTCAAAAATCCAAATCACTGAGAGAATTATTGACGGAAGGCAACAAACTTATGCGGACACACAGGAAACAACAAGCATCCGACCTGTTCCGGAACATCCTATGCAGGGAACCAACCCCCGCCTATTTCGACTTCACTCGTCTTGTCAAAGTAGCCACGCATCCGTATACGCAATCCAAGTCTATCGAGTAAAAATGTTCACAAACACCTGAACGCTTATAGTACCTTGCTTCCGTGAAGTTCAAATTCAGTCTATAACCATTCGCCAGGATATCATCTTGGAAATCCACGTCTCGTGCTTTGCAGGCCATAAGGGCAGAGCCAAGACGCATAAGCGGATTCGAGAGCGATATTTCTGGACATCCTTAGAAGCTGTCGTCCAAAAATTCGTCACCGGTTGCCAAATATGTCAAGTGCGCATGCTGACTCGAAGGAAAACACGACAATCCATGGCCCTAACTGATAGGCTTTCGTCAGAATGGCCCTCGACATCGTGAGGCCGCTGGCCGCAACACTCAGAAATAATCAGTATTGTTACTCCATGAAGCGTCGCTTTGATAAAAAAAGAAGACTGAACCACGAGACGGATGGGTGAAAGGTGTCTCTGTTGGCGAGCTAGCTAGATATATTAAGATATGCAGAGGTACGCGCTTGATCCCTCGTTCGTATGAATAACGGTCCGCAATACATATTTTCTACTTAGAGTGTGCGCCGCAAACGTTCGGCAGCGATATGTTCGCAGTTAAAGAGTGAGCGCACGAGCTGTGATTCGAACAATGGGTTGAGCGTTTGCAGATTCGCTGCCTGAAGTCGTCAGGCGAACTCGAGACCGCAGGACGGTAATGAGGGCAGTACAGGGATGGAAACACCGGCGGTTGAGGCCGTTTGTCTCTGGACATGGTCCTGCCCCGTTGCGAATGTGCACAAGTGATCAGAAGTATGATACACGATGTATGGAAAAAACGAGATAATACTCTTTTACTTTAGTAGATGTTATGAAGGCACAATTGTAGCAAAACATTCGGGGGATAAGGGCTACCTATTTGCGATCCAACTGTTCGATTAATGTGGCTGGCGTCTCCAAGTGAGTTGGCTGAGGTCGCGACTGACTCGTATGACGGCTTAAACTGAACTGGACTTCTGAACTCGGCGCTCGCGCTTTGCTGCTCCTTTTAATATGACGTTGCACACTGCACGCTAATTCACACGGCTCCATTGGTTGACATCATGCGACAGGTCATGTAGCCCTATGTCTCACACGGGGGTGACATCAGTCCTATCTCGTCAATAGTATGTGACATCGATGCCAGACTTATCCCTCCTCAGGTATGCGAAGGTGGCGCCAGCAACCGCAGGCGTGTTTTCTCGTGGCTGTATTCAGTACTGTATTGCCAATCGTTAACATACCAAGCGATAACTCATATCTCCTTTATCATTGTGCAGTTGCTACACAAATCCAACTGTCAGTGATAACATTAATCCAACTGCTGTGGAAATGTTTTGACGGCTATAATCCGGACCATACTGCCCATTGTTGATATCCGTAGCGTCAATTGTTCTATGCATTGATTATTCGACAATTCAAATATAATTTGGATGATGAGGGAATAGGTTAGCACAACGACAGCAGAGCAGTGTTGACATTTATTTCTGGCACTGTATTTCCAACTGTTAATATCTGGAGCTATAATTGATTTATGGTTTGATCGTGCTTGAATTGACATAGAACTTAGATTATCAGTGAATAACTAAATGCGGTGACGGCTACATTACGTGCTACTTTGTCAATTGTCGAAATCCAAAGCGATAATTGATTTATCCAATGACCATTCTGGAATTGATATCGTATCTACGTCGTCAGCGAGATGATTATCGCAACGGACACATTACTGTGTTGCTGGCTATTCTCAGTACTCTATTTTTGTTTGCCAACGTCTCGAGCGATTAAAAATCGATCCATTAACCATACTAGAACAGCTGTAGAACATTGATGATCATCCTATAGATTAATCCAATGGCTATAGCAACGTGCAGAAGGCTATACTCTGTACTATGTTGTCATCTGTCAGTATCTCTAGCGACAATTGCTCTATCCAATGAACATTCCAGATTTTCTGAAGAACATATATGATCGGCGAATATATTAATGCACTTGCTACAGTAATTTGAAGATTGCTATTCTCAGTGCTCTGTTGTCATTTGTCAATGTCTGTCGATGCAATTGATGTACCAATCATTAGTCCAGAATTGCTGAAGACAATAAATGATCGGTGAACAGATAAATCCATTGCCTGTAGTACTGTAGTACACCGCAGTTATGGAATAATCAATGTGCATATCTCTTATGGCTAGAAATATTTATAATTGACAGAACGGTACTCCGTACATCCACCAACAGAGTACTGTAACTGTTGGACTAACATGTTCTATGATTATCTAATTTCTATAGCACCTCTAGAATGACAAAGGGCAGATACATTATCGCTCGAGGAAATAACAATTGGCACAACAATACTGAGCAGAGCGAATATTAGAGTATTGTAGCTGTTGGATTAATTTGTTCACTGATGACCTAAACTGAGCGCTAAATATTTTCATACTTGTATACACACTTTAGGGATAATATGAATAGATTCCTATCGAGTTTAAGCTATATTATAATGACATAATACAGAAAGTTGCATTATAAGATACATATACTATTCAAAGATGTAAAAATATGTCAACATTGGAGAGCTTCCAAATTCTAAGTTCGTTGCGACAAAGTATTTATTTTGACACCTTCAATAAGTCCCTGAAAACGTAGAACTTCCTAAAATCTTGTAATTATTATCTATTCTGACAGAAAATTGAAAAATTTATACTCTACACTAAAACACATAACGAAAGAAGAATTATGTCCCAAATGACATTATAACACTGCTTCAAAAAAGTGTATGGAATACAACTGGAATAGCTAATTCAATATAACAAAGCATTGAATACCAAAACGCTAGTCAATTCAATTTAATGACCAACATAAGACAAAGCAGTCCGTTAAACTGTAATCCAAACTGTTTAAAACGGAATTCTAATAAGTCTGGCTATTTACCTTAAATTAAAGCTAGCTCTTTTGGAAAAGTATGATACCAGTTCCTACATACAGCTTCACGGCATATTGCGCAACCCAGGTCAGTTTCCTGTAATAACTATGAATTCATACTCTCACCACTTAATTTAATAACGCTAGGTAGAAGGAAAGATATCTCTGTTATCCTTTTTGTTAATAAAGTGATCATATACCTTGTAAATTATTCTGACGTATTGTAAAAATCCTCAATCAGAGTTCCAACCTTTTATTCTAGACGACACAACTTTCTTCATATACAACAGCATAAATCAGCTTTTGCATACCACTCACGTATTAATAGAATGATTATTAATGCTACCAACACTTATTCTACCAGTGGCCTATTTAGCCAATCCGTTCACTCTATAAAACAGCTAATATATCGCACCTCTCTGTAGAAAATTCTTTTTTCCTACACATATACATATCTCGTCTGTTTGTATATTAGTATATTTGTAGTCGTATTTCTCTCCGTTACCGTTACCGTTTATTTACCCGTTGGTCCATGTGATCCACTTTCTCGTGGCCTGTGTTTAACCGATGCATATACAAGCTGGAAGAAACACCGAATAATGTCTCGTTAACGACAGATCCACCGGGGATAAGGGAATGTGCGTGCTATTTTACGAGCGTGCTCCAGAAACATCCGCGCGATTAGACGCGTGATGGTCCTAGTAACTGGGCCGAACTTCCGTGACGAATTCAGTATACGCTAGGACATGATATCAAACGATGCCTAACGAGGATAGCTCCGGCGTGGGGGACGATCGAGAAACGTGGAAAATCGATGAATTTAGCACTGAGAAGTTGAAGTAGAATACCAAGTGGAAGGAAGGCAATGCGTTTTCTCCACGGAGAAATCTGGAATTAATATACTTAATGTTGAAATTAATATTGTAGGATGGCGAAGACTGGTTTTGAGACATCAAATTTTGATAAAACTACAAGAACAGAAAGACATAAGCTGACAACTCATAAAACTATTTTAACTGAGAAGATGAACTCCAGTGTAATGGAAAGAGGACACACAACGACGTACTCTAATTTGCAATCGATTCCTGAGGGCTCTGCCTTGGTCGTCAACGGCCACGCTTTTATGCTTTTCCTAATCGACGTTTTACATTCCCGTAGAAAGCATGCAACTTAATTTTCTTGCCCAAAATCACTTTTCCTTTTGCTTCTAGGAAATGATGAATTGTTTATAAGTTGTTTTTGTTGGAAATAGCCGATTCGTGACCTCGTTCAGAAATGGCATCCTGCACCATGCTATATATGACTGATTCATAACTCGTCATTATCCAGCAATAAGAGTAAGTAGTATTGTCCCCTTCTTGGATAAAGTTGAGAAACGAGGATTATCGACCAATTTATAATTGAGATGTTCAAGTGGAATGCCAGGTGCAATGAAAGAAATCCATTTCTTCTGTGAGGAATTTCGAATTAATCTTTTGCAACATTGAAATTACCATGCTATTGATGACTGATATAAAATTCGACATTATTCAACATTAAATATAAGGAATATTGCCACGAATCAGAAAAAGGATCGTCCTTTTATGGGAAGAAATTGAGAATCAAGGATAATCTGCGAATTTAGGAATGAAAAATAGAAAAGAAGTAAGAGGCGGAAGAGATGGTACTTCGACTTATTCTTCTTAATATTGAAATGACTGTGCTAAACGACTAGTTCAAAATTCGCAATTTTTCAACATTAAGGACGAAGAATGTTCTTAGAATGATTCCTATCGAAGATAATTCCCTGTAGGAACAGATTGAAAATACTAATTCGTTTGCCTCTTAATTTATTTGAGTTATATCCATATTATTTAAAATTTATATTAACATTTCATTATAAATATTTATATTGTATACTAATTCTTTTGTCTCTTAATCTTTAAACAATTTCGCCGTTAATTATTATCTATAGATATTTCTGACTTCTATTTTGAAGGCACCCTTCTAATTCGTAATTTAAATATTTAGTGGGCAAAGACTGTTGAATATGATTACACAATGTTTGACTTCCTCTTGCTAAAAATATTTGCGTTAATCGTGTGTATTTTGTGTCAAATTTTTCAAAATATCTACTTCTGTTCTATGCAGTAATATACTATTCTTTCCTCCCCATCCTACTTCGAAAAGTAATTTAATGGTGTTCAGAAATTACTATTTTTTCTTGTGAGAAGGGAGTCCAATAATTCCCAGATTGAAGTCGGGGTTTCTATACTTTACCAAAAAGCAGCCATTCCTGTAACGATATTGCAATAAAGCATAACCACGATCGATACAACTTTTACAAATGAACTTCTAAAATCAAAAAGTAATATCTTAAATTCATATTAAGAAATTTTTATCGGTTCATTCGGAAGGATTCTTCGCCTTGACATTGCATAAGTAGTTCGTGAGAAGGAAATGGAATCGCGCGAATTTAAGGAGTTCGGGAATTGCTAGAGGCCAGTGCATGCTCACTTTAAGCGTAGTATTCGCCAAGTCATGTTTCAGTGATGGGGTTCAGAGGTCCTTGGGGGACACTTCACGGCGAAGAAGCTAACGCGAAAAATCAGTGTGTCTTGCATTATATATTGCACGCTGAAGGTACGCCTGCAGATCGTTTATTATGCATCGGTTTCCCTATGCTTGGCAAATAAAATATACTAATAACATTTATCCTCCTATCGATTTGTTTCCCCTCACTTATGTCGTAAATTTCCTTTACCCTATTCACGATTTATTCTCTTAAATAATTTATTTATTTAAGTATCACTTAATATATATATATACTATTAAAATTTGTTTTCACAAATTATTTACCATTAAAGACGCAGCTACCAGTTCAAGTAAAGCTAAACTATTTATCATTGATATTTATTAACATCTATGTTTGTAATATTATCAAATTAATTTCGTATTCAAATTTTATTCGCATAGTATAAATTTAAATTATTGAATCGTGTATTAATAAGACTGGGGAGAATGGAAAAAGAATGTGAGAATTAAAATGGAATACAAACGTTGTTTTTTAACAACGCTTTATACCGGAACATGAGTTTGAGGTTTTTCGAATGTTATCACATTCGTTCCTCTATAAGGTCAAATAGTATATTAGAGATGAGAATTATTACACGCGAAACGAGAGAGAAAAGGATGCGTGTAACGTGCAAAAAATTAATGAACGGGAATGAAAGCATGTTGAAGAATAGGGCATATTAAGGGCATACTATCGTAATTTTTTTAATCAAGCAGATGAAGAAAAGCAACTCATATTCTACTTTCACTGAATTTTCTACATCGTTCTTCTAGAATTGTAGCGATCACTATGGAGGTCGTTAAACTTGACCATTGTAGGTTGAACATATAGAGGGTAATTAATATGCGACACATATGATAATGAGGTAGTTATTTGGCAAATTAAGATTTGATATCTGATCATTTGCAGATCTTGTAGTAAGAAATTACAGTGGGTAGCCAAGAAACAAGAAAGAAAAAAAGAATGTATTAATAAATTAAATAAATATTAACGACTCCTCCTAAATCTTGCCTATACTATCAGTAATACTAATATGCGTGATACTTTTAAGTCATAATCTATGTTATTTAATACCTTTATTTTACATATGTAACGATGAAGCTTAGGAAGAAAGTAGATAGGAGAAATGAATTAAAAAGAAAAATGATTTATGCGTATGCTCCAGCTTTATTATACCATCTAATATTTAATTACTCCTTCTTCTGTTTAAAATCATTCTGACACTTGGTGCATAGAATTAATCAAAAGTTTTTGTGAAAAGTATTCTTAATAATAGGATATAGAACGCAGGTATAAAGTTCATATGTGAAAATTAAAAATGGGGACACTTTTGCCAGTGAATATATGGATTCTCTGTAAAGGATTTTAACTAACTACGTCAATAAGTACCAGGGCCAAGATTAATTACCAGAGTATACAATTAGTTTATATTAAAACAAGAGATTCGAAACAAGACATTATTGGCAGGTAGGTCGAACGTTAAGAATTCATATTCCCTTTTTGGAACAGGTTTCATTTCTCACTAACTTCAGAATCCTCTCGACGGAATCACAATAAATTATCCCAACTAATATTTCGCTAAGTGGTAATTGCTACTGCAGAAGATATATCAGAGCTACATTCGGATAATTATTATTTCATTCTGTTCTGTATTATTCCTGTTCCTCCAGCTTCTTATTCAATAAGGAATTTTTAATGAATCTATTTGCTAGTTGAAACTGAAAAGTTCGTATCCTTTCCAGACAAATTTTATTGTCATATGTTATTATCAAAGGTATTATTAATTAATTCAATGAAAACGTGTTCCATTTGGAAAATCTCGTCCGTTACAATTAATACCAGAGGAGCAAGGATTCAGATATTTAATTTAATAAATATTTTTGATACCCACGGCTTCGGTTAATTTTGCCACTTTTATAACTCCTGTCCCTGCTATACATCATTATCAATACACATCAATAACTTCAAGAATTATATTTAATCGGCTGCCAGTAATGTACTAATGTAATGATTTATTTATTAAGTACTCAAGAACTGAAATTGACTATAATAGACCACAATAATCAGGGAATCAACATATTGCAGATAAGCTTGATATAATACCATTGTTGTATTTCTACAAAACATCACGTGCTGCGAAAAAGTTCGATTTCACATCTGATGAGAGCATTTTCTACTGGATATTATTTACGATAAGAGAAATGTTGCTTTCATTACAGATAAAGAGAAAAGGAAAATATTATAAGCCTTTTTTCGCAGGAAAACAGATTTTAAATTTAATATATCACGTATTGATTTCACGTCTTTACAATTAATTTGGAAATTCAACATGCGCTTTCGCCTTTTCAAATGCGTAGGAAATTATTAATTACATGCAATTTCATATAATTTGTAGAGCTTATAATTCTATTTTTTGAGACATTTTTATCTTTGCACCCAATAAGTTCTTTCTATTTCTATTTATCACTATTTTTCTCTATTACAGTACAAGATTCCTCATTGGATCTTCATACCTATTGAATCACAAAAAGCGTTTTGTCTAACAAGATGTTCCCTACAGATAGTACTAAAGATACAGAACTGAAAAGTCAAACAATGGATATTTACATTAAAATTGTAACATCCATTGTTTTAATAACAGCGTGACAAATATTTCAGCTGTTTTAAAAGTTACGTATTTTTGAACCCAACTGATCTTTGAGAAGGGTTCGCTTTACTAAATAATATTGAAATAAAGAATTATCGAAGTACGAAGTTATCTACACCTCATAACCAAGCATACATTCTTATAATTTCCATCATGTCAATTTTATATACTAAATTCGTATCAAGTAAAATAAAACCTAACGTTAGAACTAACAAACCCGCTAGAATAACAAGTACCTGATTTCTTGGTTTCATTATTATTTAAAAAACACTAATTTTACTGCAAAATTGCACTTGATATTTATCGTTAAGGTAAGAGATGGATTATCCATACTTACTTATTTCCACTGAATTACTTCATATAATACGTATACTGTATTCAGACATAAGTTGTATCTCGGAAGCACAAACATTAAACAACAGATAGTCGCACAAATTTCCGCATATCAATTTTACGTCTCCAATCCACTGCTGAAGCACAACCATCCAAGAGTATCTAACAAAAATGAAAAAACACGGGGCACAGTTGCATCTCTAGAAAAATCCCAACCATTTCCATCAATTTATTAGTAAAGCAGGAAAGTTTTGTACGCGAGGCACTCATATTCAATGATTAACTGCCGAATAACTGTAAAACCGTATCTCAATCGAAATTTCACAGCGCATATAAGCATCGGTCTTCGAATCCCCAAACTTCCAAACGTCCGCCATTCGAAAACGAAAAAAGAGATAAAAAGGACGTTTTATTCTACACTCTATGGAACTTTCTCGCTTTATCTATCCACGTGGATTCGACCGCTGCGATCAGATATCGCCTCCATGACACGCCTCCGTGCATATTCGTTTATCATCCCTCACTCAACTATGACCAAGATAGAGCGGTACCGTTCCCATGGTACAGTGTGTCTCTGGAAGATCGAAATCTCGATACGCATTATTGCCTCCCATTAACAGTAACTGAATCTTAAATCAATGTAAGGGCTCCTGTCGGCGAATCGATTAAATCCAATTTATTGTGTGACGATACTAGGAGAGGTGCGTAGTAACTGCAGAATTAGGCTCAGCAAGATAGAGAGATGAAATTCTTTGGAAAACTGGTAATAAGCCAGAGGTGAACCTGTTCAGTTGCGAAAACAGAAATAACAATTAACCCCTTGTACTTTGAAAATATTTTCATTCCTTTGATCTGTAGCGAATCCAACCAGATGTCTTCAATAGAAGGCATTTTCGAGAAAAAAATGTAATATCCAGAAAAATAAGAAGATAATGTATGTTTGCGAACTTCCTAGAAGCGCTGCGTTATCCAGTGTTTTCATTGTCACTGGTTGCTGAAGATAAAAATAAATTATGAATTGCAGACCGATGAAGTAGTTTTAGTGGCCCATGTATTGTGCAAGGTGTTGGTAAATGATTCTTGAGTGTAAATTGTGAAGAATGATTTTAAGTAAATACTGTAGGACTAAAAATACTTATAGCATTATGTAAATATTTCGTAAATATCGGCATATAATAGGAAAATTGTGGAAGGCGAATAAATATTTCATTTTAATGATATATGTAAAATTTTGAATGAGTGATGAAATAGTATGGCCTAAGTAGACAAATGTAGGACATACAGATTAATTGTACTCCCATTTTCACTCATATCCTTGAAATGAGATATTTTCGACCCTCAAATGTTTATAATGATATAATACTTCTGTAAGTTACATTAACATTACAGTGCATATTTACCCGAACAACATATGCATTTTTGAAGTTAGACTTTTACACATTTTGACATTTGTTTTATTAGATTCTTCTATATACAAGCTTTTAATTACCGAAATCACTTTTATCGCCTTCACACGACATCTCATCCCATAGTGACGGCTTACAGTAATTTCACGCGAATTATTACAACAATTTGCTATTCGTGGAATCTACGACTCATTACTCTCACATTTTCCAAAATTGTGCCACCTTCATCATTAATAACATGGTCAAATTCAATTTTACTAATTTTATGCACCACTAAAATTTTTCTATGTATCACCATTATGTGCTCATATCATAGTGAAACTCTATACGAAGCTGAAAAGTTTGCTTGGGGAAGGAAAGGAAATTATAAACAGTCGCTCTCTCGCCTTATATCTTCGATAGGAAGAAAACCGAGTATCGCACTGCAGATTACTAATCTCTTTACAGCGACGCCAGTAGAGTGCAGGAATTTAGAGTCCCACTTGACACGTATTGTGTTTATCAGAGTCGAAAGCATGTTTGATAAACGAGGCTCGACGTAGAGACTCGAATCCAGGCTTTAGGCGATGATTCAAGCATGCGCGTTTCTGACAAGCACGCGAATGGATGAGATAAGGTAAGGCTTGCCTTACCTTACCTTATCTCGCACGTTTGACCACCAACGGTACGTTTCCACTTCACGTTTCCCAATCTCGTTGCGGCTGGAACGTACCGCGACACTGTCCCTATTATGCCTGTGCAAGAAGAATCAATCCTCGTTGTCGTGCCTTATTTCGGCGTGATTGGCTAAGTGGATTGCAGAAGGGATGAATTATGAGGAAAAATTATGAAATCAGAAATAGACAAACGATGAAGAATCATCTGAGGATATACATAACAGTGTATAGTGGACGAGCACCTCGGGGAGGAATGGACGACAAATTTTTCTACAAAATTTTTAGGGAAATGCGGAGAGACGTGATTTTTTAAAGGAGAACACCGATGGAGGTGTATCGGATTGTATGAGTGGTGTTCAGAACGAGAGGCTTTGCTAAACAGGAAACGTGCGTGGTTTGAAGAGGGACAGGAAGATGTTAGTTTCGCCTTCCGATGTACTTAACACTAGGTTTACGGATGCTATCTGTATACCTATTTCTGAGGACACCAGTGAAATTAACAGATAAGGGAAACCACGTGGCAATTTTTAAATATTAGCTTAATTTCATAACAGTTACATAATATTAGCAGTCTTAATATAAGTGAACTTGATCTGTTACCACCATATATTTAAAGAAACCATTCCGTCAAATTGACGGATTCCGTAAATCTAGTGTTAAGTGCATGCAAATGCATATTTAAATATATATTTGACGTGTAAATAGGATAATTAACATTAATCGAATGAGGTACGGGTGGATTATGAATAGAAGGTATAATCTTTACGAAAACTTAATGTGTGGTTATAGATACATTTTAAAGATAAAGATGGCAATCGTGGCACCGTGACAGAAAATTCTCCCCTTTGAATTTCTCATTACTTCCAGAGAGGAATAACTATGACAATTTTATAGGAGAAAAAAGGCGTACTCAGCTACCAATACCATAAACTAACTAGAAATAAATGGCATTTGCTGCTTAAATATTAGATATCCAATTCTGTTTTAAGTCAAAGTATGTATGAATTATCAAGTTTACTGTTATTAACAAATTTCGCAGAGCATGTATTTGTAATAAAAATGGAAAGCACGAAAATAAGTTAGAAGGTTTAATTATTAATTCCTCTTGTCAGTGATTGAATGAATTTTATACGGGAATAGACTGCTTTAGGTAACACTGATCAATAAATATAAACCTTTCTTTAAATGTGAAATAACTATTTGGTAATTCTTTTCAACAATAACGAATGCGTAATCCAAATTTTTCTAGCATCCTCTGTTCGTAAAAAAATGTGCCTTTACCCAAAAATAAACAGTAAGAACGTTGAAAGGTTCATTCTTTTCTTAGAAAATAGACGAGGTTGTCCTGAGTTAGTCAACGTCTGCAATTAAAATCATTTTGTGTTCTGAATAATTATAACCAGTTATCAGTGCATAAAAATAAGTCCCCGATCATACTTCCTACGAATATGCTTAGATCCTTATGTAAAGTTTATGATATGATACGAATTTGCTTCACAATAGAGTATTCTGCAGATCCTTTAGAAGAGGAAACCGTCCAGAAACAAAATTAGGATGATGTTCAGCATTGAGAGAACGGAAAAGTATTTATCCGGAAACCGAAAGACAGACATAAAAAGTAATACGGGTAAGTTAAGACAACGACGCATAGAATAGTATTCCTTAATTCGGAAGTCATTTAAATGGTACTGTAGTTTTGTATAAATTATTTAATTTATTGTTAATGCCTTATTGGTGTTGTTAATAACAATGTCTCTGAATCATACATTTATAATAAAAATAGAAAAAGTTAAGAAATTGGCGACTATCTTAGAGGACAGGTAATTATTAACGAAAACGACAAAATTCGAAAGTCCTCCGGCGATTTCTGCAACCGACTTGTGATAACATTAGAAGGGCACCGCACGTCTGCTCAGGTCTTCACCGGCTGGAGCTTGAACGGGACACTCCCGTTTCTGGACCAGGCGCTTCCTGAACGTCACCAGCGGGACGTTGGCGACCTTCCCGCAGGACAGAGGTGGGCAGCTGACTTTGGCAGGTGGACTTTGTTAAATCAATTTTAATATCGCCTTCTTACAGGTTTTACTTCTCGTTTCTATACAAATATTTCGTTGTTGTCTTTAATGTCTCATCGTTCCCCATTCTAATCAGTTCTTTTCCAGGACTGATCTACATATTTTTTTTACAGGTTTATTGGGTTGGATTGGGGGTGAGGTGGAGGTAGTTGAGGGTCATTGTCTAGAACTTCTTTCTAATCGATAGCCATTGTCCACTCCACCCGTACATCATCGCCCACACCTTCTTTTGCTCCAGAATCTCCTTCCTTTTATTTCCGGATTCTTTCATCGTTGCTGTGTTATCTAAATTTCTGTTTTATTTCATCGATGGGTTGTTTCTGGCTGATGGATTGCTCCTTCCATTTGGTTATCCATTAGGGTCTAAGTACAAGGTAGAGAGCATCGTTGGACGACGTGTGTTGCGTGCGTTTGGGTACAACACGTTACAATGTAGAAGACATCGTAGGACGACGAGGGATGCGTGCGTATGGATCTAAGTAGTTATAAATAGTTATAAAGTAGGCTACTAGCCTATCGCTCATGTGTGCGTTATTTGTACAAAGGTAAGGTACCTAACTTGGGGCGAACAAATCAATTCCACATCCTTCCTCCCTTATCCATCTCGTTTACCAAATAGAACATAATAGTTCTCCGGTTAATCGCAATCGTGTACTCGTACTACCGTGTACTCGATAATTCCCTTCTTCATCAGCCATCGTCATGACCCGTCTCAGACGCTCATTCCTCCCTCTGTCAACCTCGTCATGCATTGGGTTCCAGGGTGACCCTCGGGTCACTGCTTCTTCTGGAGTCAATGCGAGGTTCCAGCGTCCCAGGTGGTACGCGTTTAGGATATAGGCATGCAGTTGTCCCGATTTGTGCCTATGGTCATACCACTTGGGATGGTTAAGTCCTAACCCTTGGGGTAGGGGCACTTAATTTCTGTCCGGCTCGGAATGCCTCGCATGGCCCTTGTTGTGGTGCTGGGACTTTCATTAATTCGGGGTCAAATTGGTTCTCGTGTAAGTCATTGCAAAATCGGCAATGAGAGAGGTGGGGTAGGCCCGATCGTGCGGCTGCTGAAGCTGGAGTTGTTTTAAACACGGGAGTACTTCGCCTATGCTAGTAGGTCTATTGAATAATCGCGAAATCGTTCGGACGCTTCGCGTTTATAACTTAGTCTTTTTTTGCTCACGTTGTTCGTACCTGATTCCTGAAGCCTTTGGGGGCCTTGTAATGATATGGCATGTTGGAATATACTATATTAGCGTTGCGTCAGTACAGTATAAATTCTAGACTACCGATCCGAAAACCTTTTTGAATAGCACGAAATATAATTAAGTGTCAATGGCTTCACTTTTACTTCCTTCGCTCAAAGCTACATTAGGTACTTTGATACAGATATTGCGAGCAGTTTGCGCCACTATGGCGCATGTCTGGTCTCGGTGCGTTGCCACCTCCTCGTGATGAGATCTGCTAATTGGTATCGTTTCCAAAAGCAATTTTTGGAAAACGATGTCAAGCTAAGGGTTACTTACCAAGTTCGCGATATTTGCTATGTATTGGAAATTTTCAGTGTTCATTTCGAGCCCCGAAAATTTAATGTGATCAGAAAATATTCTAATGAAATGTAGGTTAGGGGACTAAATCTTGTATATGCTTCACACATACTCTCTTATCTACAGGGATTTAACACTACAGGACATTACTGTATCCGGGATTCGGAGATTTCTATAGTATGCATTTCATCGTATATTACTAGTAATCTGCGAAGATACATACGGCTCAGATTTTAAAAGGAGCTTACAGCTAATGAAGTGAAAATTTATGATGCATGCTACTTGGTTAACTTATTATGCGAGAGGGTACGAAAGTCTTAAGTTAATATTATTATTAATTTAATATCATACATTGTACTATTAGAACTAAGTCCTCGATTAATTATATAGAGTACTGTATTTTCAGCCACATACACTAATTACAGATCTAATATTTCCTATACGTTTGGTACTTTTAGTTTATGCGATACCGTACTTGCAGCGATGAAATGATTGCCACGAACGAGTTGAACCCGCGTTTCTGCTACGTCTGGACAAATAGGTTTTTTAAGGCATATTTCTGAAATACTTAACCTTCGTGAGGTGTAAGAAGCGCAATCCTCGACGTTGCACAGTAATGACCTAATTACGATTTCCTGAGAGGGACTAGCAAGGCTGCAACTTATGTCAGTACTTCTCTCCATTGTTCCAATAGACGAGAACGCTTTTCGATACCGGTTCACTTCATTAAGGCAATTGCGGTAGGCTCGGCTAATTAATGATTAATCACTCGAATTGCCGATGTTTGCAAAGGTAGGAGGTCGAGTAACAATCCCCATATTAAGGTTAAGACCGCGATCAATGAATATTAATGTAATCCTGTTTACCTAGATTTAGACTTCCATATTCGAATTTAATTATTGACCGAATTTGTTTACTCCATTCCGTTATTAATAATACTGATTAAATTTTAGAACATATTATGTATAGCATCGTCACTTTTCCTCACATTCTAACTTACGGAGCTCGATCAGCGTTGATATTCGGTAGCACAAATCTCCATCGTACGTTTACGAGAACCGACATTATACATCATAGTTACTGTCACACACGTGTGGCTCAAATACATGCTACGTAGAGCTACCCGAACTCGAAACATATACTGTGAACATGGTAAGCGGATTCTAACAATCCTCTTAACATCTTCGATGCATATATTCAAATTAATTAGCTGACACAAGATATGACATAATTCTCAACCCTAGTCGAACCTTATATCTCGCGGCAAAGGAATATCTGCATTCTAAACTAATTACCTAATACAGCCGACCAAACGTTATCTAATTCTTCCCTGAATCGAGTAAAGTAAATGTTTTCTATGAATGTATATTTATAAATTAGTTACCTAATATATTTCATCAAAAACGCTCGTTCATATCCTTTACGGACTTCATAAATCATTGACCAACAAAAAGACCATCAAAACACATATAAATAGATCTACCAAAGGGGACAGGATGACTTGCTTTAGATATCCTATCTTTGCAATTGCCGAGAGTATGCAGCTGCTTACGGCAAAATTAACGTAGTATCGCACATACTCCGTCACGCACGCGTTGTTATACGAAGTTTACCGATAGAACGAGGAACAATGTGCAAAGCTCAGGTAAGTGGGCGAAACCTTGGGTGATGCATCGGACATTTAGTATGATCATATACGGTCATACCAACGCACTCAACGATTTGTTACCTAAAGAAGTGTAGAAAACCAAATATTCTCTATTAAAAAGCTGACCATACATGTTTGAACAGTAAATAAAGGATTGTGTAGTAACAGAAGTGTAGAATTATAAGATTCCGATACCTTGCACACTGTTTCATTGCATTAAATTTGATATATTAACTAATATCGATTTTAAAAGTTTTATAATTTATTGGCCGAGGGTCACCTCTCGAGTACAAACTGTTAATATACGGTTGCAGTCGAAGAGAGCTGTTGTTGAATCGAATTGTAAAGTTAAGTGTCGAAGT
This sequence comes from Eufriesea mexicana, assembly GCF_001483705.2. NCBI lineage: Eukaryota > Metazoa > Arthropoda > Insecta > Hymenoptera > Apidae > Eufriesea > Eufriesea mexicana. The sequence goes on along the minus strand of NW_016914345.1, from coordinate 651 downwards.
CGTACAGGGTTGTAATATTGTAATACTGCATTGAGCGTTGCAGTAGGCTGAAAAGTGATTTGTAATTTTATTGTCACTCTCACATATTTATGTTGTTGTTGCCAATAAGTATTTCCACCATCCCATCTGTATATTAATTTCGATTTTTATTCGATAATTGTGGTAGTTACTTATGCTCTTTCGATTTCTTTATACCCATTTAACTCACTGTGCCACGGAGAAGCCCTTTAGTCGCCATTTGATAAAACTTTGTAGCTCAATATTCATAAATATATCAAATACCAAAAAATGTAACTGCGAGATGTCGAAATCAAGTATGGAGTTTACCGACACATGCCGCAACGGCTCGTTACGATCCTGAGAATGGATAGAACGTGCTTGAAGCGAAACACGTGACTGAGTGTGTCGTTACTTACGAGAGGCACGGTGTCAGCCAAAATAAGTAGAATGTCACGGTTATAAATGAAGCTTTCACTCTCTCCGCACAGTCACCACACACTGGCTTCTCCTCCTCTTTTACTTTTCCCACATTTCTGCTCCGTGTCTAGTTTCCCCACAGAATTGACGTAGCCAGACGTGTGAGAGATCTCTTGTTGGACGTGCTTCCTGTCGGAACTGCCTATAAAAACGACCACGGCGTGCACCATTGAC
>NW_016914344.1:4635-11398 GCF_001483705.2 Eufriesea mexicana | reverse complement strand
GCCGAATACCGTCGCATTGAAGTGTAAAGCAGAAAAGTCAAAGATATCCTCATACAACCTGACACAATCTATCCTAGCCAAACGAAGCGTAACAAAACCCATCGCTACGATACCACAATTGCTGGCATGCACGGCTCCAAGCAGACCATATTAGAGCCCAGTAAGGAGCAGAAATCCACCGAAAAGCAGTTTTTAGCACAAAAGTCAAAGCTGTCCTATAGTAACCTATCCAAACGTAACCTAACCGTACGCAGCCTAACCCAACCTAACGTGCCAAGACCACTATTGCTGGCATCACCAGCGCTAAGCAGATGGTAATAGAGCAACGTAGGGCATATATACCGACCGGGAAGCAGTTTATACCACTAAAGTCAAAGCTATCCTTGCCTAACCTGACCAAACATGACATATACAAACGTCACCTAACTAAGCCTAACGTGCGTAGACCACTGTTTTTGACCTCGAAAGAGATTGCAAATATGTACTAGAGCACAGTAGATCGCAGAAATTCAACGAATAGCAGTGCATATCACCAGAGTCAAACACATACTAGCCAAACCTAAACTAACCTGACCTAATGAAACGTTATATAACCCATACTATCGTGCCAAGGCCGCCCTTGATGACCTACCCAGAATCGAATAGAGTATAGTAGAGCAATGAAGAGTGCAGAAATCCACCGAATAGCAGTGTATAGCGCAAAAGTCGATGCTATGGCGTCCTAACCAAACCAAACCTAACCGAGCGGAACGTAATATGGCACAACCTTTCGTGCCTCTACCACTACTGCTGGCCTCCCCATAAATTGCAGAGCATATTAGAGAAGAATAGGGCGCAGACATCTATAGAGTCGATGTGAAAAGCAGAAAAGTCAAAGCGATCCAAACCATACCCATGCTAACAGAAGCTAACCAAACATAACCCAACTCTAATTATAATGACGCGACCACTACTTCTGCCCTCCCCATAGCAAAGTAGAGCATATTTGATCACAGCAGCGCGGAGAAGTGCACCGAAAGCGGAATGTAGCACAAAAGTCGAAGCCATTCTAACCAAACCTAGCCTAACCAAAAGTATCGTAACACAAGCAAACTTACCACGGCCACAGTTGCTGGCCTCCCCAGAGACAAGCAGATGCTTGTACAGCAATGCAGAGCGCAGATATCGACCGCATAGCAGTGTGCAGCGCAAAAGTCGAAGCCAACCTAAGCAATCTTAACCCAACCTAATCCAACCAAGCACAACGTATGTGCAGCAAACGTGTCACGACCGCTATTGCTGGCATCCGCAGATTGAGGCACATGCCAGTACAGCAATTCAGCGCACAGATGTCATCAGAATAGCAGGGAATAGCACAAAAGTCAAAGCTGCCCTGTCATAACCCAGCCAAACTTGACGTATCCAAGCGTAACATAGCTCCTCCTAACGTCCCGGGACCTCTATTGCTGCCGTCCGCAGGGCCAAGCAGAACATATCAGAGGAGACTAAAGCGCAGAAGTCCATAGAATCGCAGTGTACAGCACTATAGCCGAAGCTACCAAATCCTAACATAGCCAAGCGTAACATACGCGAAGGTTGCTTAACTCAACCTAACGAGCAGGGACCACTATTGCTTGAATCCCCAGGGCCAAGCAGAATATACTACAGCAGAGGAGAGCGCAGTAATCCACCGCATTGCAGTGTGTAGCGCAAAAGACCAGGACACCATATGCAATCATGTCCTAGCCTAACCCAACCTAACGCAGCCTAACTAAACGTTTCGCAAGGAGAATAATATTTTTGGCATTCCCAGATGCAAGCAGAGCATATTATAGTGCAGTAGAGCGCAGAAATCCACCGAATAGCAGTGTACAGCACAAAAGTCAAAGACGCCCTGACCAAATTTAACCTAACCTAACTTAGTCAAACGTAGAATATCTCAACCAAACCAGCCACGACCACTTTTGCTATCCACATTCGGTTCAAGCAGGTACGAGCGGCGCGGTGCAGCGCACAGATATCGCCCGAATCGCAGTGTATAGCACAAATGTCAAGGCTCGGCTATCCTAACCTAAGCAAACGTAACGTAACCAATCGCAAACTAACTTAACCCAACGGGCCTAACACTATTACTGCCGTCCACATGGTCTAGCAGAGAGCAGTAGGGTATTGCAGATCGTAGAAATCCTCCGAATAGCAGTGTGTAGCACAAAACTCAGAGCTATCCTATACTAACCTAACCAATCGTAGCATAAGCGGACGTGCCAGGAGGGCCAATGCTGCGCTCAAAAGGGCTGAGCAGAGTAAAGCGGAGTAAGGTAGAACCATGGAATTGTCCGAATGGCTGTGTATGCCAAAAAGGCAAGAGTTATCCTAACCTAACCTGACCTACCCTAGCCTAACTAAAGGTAACCAATCCGAACCTATCGTTCCTAGACCACAATTGCTGGCCTCCACATCACCAAGCAGGGCACATTAGAGGTGAGCAGAGCTCAGAGGTCCATAGAATGGCAGTGTATAGCATGAAAGTTAGAGACATCCTAGCCGAAGCTAAACAAACCAAACCTAATCAAACTTAACCAAACACAGCCTAACGAGCCGCGGCCACTATTTCTGGAATTCCCAGAGAGAAGTAGCGAGGATCAGGTCGCAGTAGAGCGCAGAAATTCTCAGAATAGCAGTGCACAGCACAAAAATAAAAGCTGCCCTGTCTTAACATGACCGAACGTAACAATACCGAACGTAGCATGACACAACACAACGTGCCCAGACCACTATTGCTGCCCGACCTAGGGCAAAGCCGAATATACTATAGCACAATGGAGGGCAAGTATCCGCCGCACTGAAATGTAAAGCACAAAGGTCGAAGGTACCCTAACCTTACCGGACGTAACATAAACTAGCCAAACGTAGCCTAACTCGACCTAATGACCCGACACCATTAATCCTGGCCTTCCCAGCGCCAAACAGAGCATAATAGGGCACATTACAGCGCAGAAATTCACCGAATAGCAGCCTATAGCACAAAGGACCGAGCTATCCTATCGCAACCTCATCAAACGTAACATAAGCAGACGTAACGGAACCCAAACTGACGTGCCAGGGCCGCTGCTGCTGACCTCACTAGAGCAAAGCAGATTATAGCAGAGTACTATAGAACGTCGAAATCGTCCGAATAGCGGTGTATAGCGCAAAAGTCGAAGCCATCCTTACCAAACGCAGCCAAACATAGCCAAACCAAGCGTTACATAACTCAACCTAACGTGCTGAGAGCAGCATTGCTGGCGCACACAGAGTTAAGCAGAGTGTGGTAGCGCAAAGAAGTGGGAAGAAGTTCGTAGAACAGTAGTGTTTAGTACAAAAGTCGAAGCTATCCTAACCGAACACTACGTGACTTAAACTAGCCAAACATACAGTAAATAAACCTAACGTGCCGCGACAGCTATTACTTGTTTCCGAAGAGACAAGCAGAATATGACAGAGCACACTAGAGCACAGAAGTCCATAGGACATCAGTGTCGAACACATATGTCGAAGCAATCCTAAAATAACCCAACCAAGCCTAACTTATCCAAACGTAACCAATCCCAATCTAGCGTGCCCCGACTTGTACTGCTAACTTGCACAGGGCCAAGCAGAATACACAGCAGAGCGCGGAAAGCCACCAAATAGCAGTCTACAGCACAAAAGTCACAGGTAACCTAACATAAGCTGACCAAACCGAGCATAACCAAACGCGGAATAACTAAACCGAACGTGCCGCGACCACTATTGCTGGCCTGTCGAGTGCAGAGCAGAGTATAATAAAGCCATGTAGAGCGCAGGAATCTACCGTATCGCATTGTACAGCTCAAAAATCAAAGCTGTACCGTCTTAATCTAACCAAACCTAACCTAACTAAGCGTCATCTAACCCAACGTAATGTGCCGCGACCACTTTTGCTGGCATCCCTGGTAATGCAGAGCATATTAGAGGAGAGCAGGGCGCAGAAATCCATGGAATTATAGTGTGCTGCAGAAAAGTCAATTATATCCAAGCCTAACACAAACTGTCATAACCTAGTCTAACGTAGCCAACCCCAACGGAACGTGCCGCAGCAACTATATCCGGCCTCGCCAGGGCCTAGCAGATTAGATTATAGCGAATTAGAGGGCAGGAACCCACCGAATATTTGCGTACGTCACAAAAGTCAATGGTATCCTTACCTAACCAAACGTGGAGTAACTAAACTTAAAGTGCCGCGACCTCTATTGCTGGCTACCCCAGGTAGAAGCAGAATATGATATAGCACAGTCGAGCACAGGAGTGTATAGAATATCAGTGTTGAGCACATATGTAGAAACTCTCCTAGCCTATCCCTATCGAACCTATCGCAACCAAACGTAACCAATCCCAAGTTAACGGGCCGTGACCAGTATTGCTGGCCTACACAGAGCCAAGCAGAGGATAGTAGTGTAGAGCAGAGCGCAGAAATACATAGAATCGTAGTATATATCAGAAAAGTCGAAGCTTCAAAAATCAAACCGGTGCTGACGTAACCTAGCCAAACGTATCATACATCAACCCATCTTGCAAGACCAGTATTACTGGGTTCCATAGAGACAAGCATAACATACTGCAGAACAGCTGAGGGTAGAAGTCCACCGAATAACAGCGCATACCGCGAAAGCCAAATCTATCCAAGCCTGACCCAAATTAACATAACGAAACAAAACGTAACATAACTCAAACTAATGGCCGATACCACTATTACTGACTTCCACAGAACCAAGCTGTGCACACTAAAGCACAGTAAAGCGTAGAAATTCACCGAATATCAGCGTATACCGCGAAAGTCAAATATATCCGAACCTAACCCAAACGAACATTACGTAACCAAATGTAATCTAACTGAACCTAACGGGCCGATAAAAAAACTACTGGCCTCCCCAGGGTCAGACAGTATAAACTGGGGCACAGTAGACCGCAGAAAGCCACCATATAGCAGTGTATATAACAAAAGTCAAAGATATCCTTTCCAAACATAATCAAACCAGACCGAACCCATTGTAACCTGGCTAAGTCGAGCGTGCGACGACCATATTGCTTGCCTCCCCAGAGAAAAGCAGATGCCAGTAGAGCAATTCAGACCGCAGGGATCTACCGAATAGCATTGTATAGCACGGAAGTCATAGCCATGCTTTCCTAACACAGCCGATCGAAAAATAACCGAACGTAACCTAACACAAACTTACGCGCGGCGACCACTACTGCTGGCCACCCGTGAGTCGAACAGATTACACCAGAGCAGTGTAGAACACAGGAATCCACCGAATAGCCGTGTATAGCATAAAAGTCAATGCTATCCTATCCTAGCCTAACCAGACGTAACATAGACAATCGTAGCCTACCTGAACATAACGTGCGGAGACTACGATTGCAGGCCTCCCCAGATCCAAGCAGCACATACTAGAGCGCTGTAGAGCGCTGAGATCTACCTAATAGCAGCATAAAGCGCAAAAGTCAAAGCTATCCCAACCAAACCCAATCAAACCTAACGTAACCAGGCGCAACATATCTCAGGCTAACTTTCCGAGAACACTACTGCTGGCCTCACAGTAGCCAAGCAGAATATAACAGAGCACAGCAGAGTGCAGGATCCCACCGAATAGCAGTGTAGAGTTCACACGTCAAAGCCATCCTAACCAAACTTAACCTACCCTAACCAAGCCTTGAGTAACGTAACTCAACCAAACGTGACCCAACCGCTATTCCTGACCCCCTAGAGCGAAGCAGAACACGATAGGGCACAGTAGATCGCAGAAATGAACCATACAGCTGTGTATAGCACAAAAGCCTAAACCACCCTGTCCTAACCTGACCAAACGTAACGAAACCACACGTAATATAACTCATCCTGACGTGCCGCGACCACTATTGTTAGCCTGTCCAGAGCCAAGCAGAATATAGTGTAGCACAGCAGATAGCAGGAAGCCACTGGTTAGCAGTCTATAGCACAAAAACCAAACATATACTAGCCAAACCTGGCCCAACCTATCCTTACAGCACGTAGAATAACTAAACCTAACGAGTGGAGACTTCTATTTCTGGTGTAACCAGAGCCAAGTAGATGCTAGTAGAGAGATGCAGAGCGCAGATATCGATGGAATAGCAGTGTATAGCACAATAGTCGAAGCTACATACCCTAACCAAATGTGGCACAACCATACGCAACGTAATGCAGAATATAGTAGACCTCGATGAAGCGCATGAATGCACAGAATAGCAGTGTATAGCACAATAGTCAAAGCCATCTTGACCAGAATTATCGTAACCTAACCAAGGCTGACGGAACATAAGTCAACCACGCGTAGCACGAACATTAATGCTGGCCACCCCAGGGACAAGAAGAATATATTTGGGCACAGTAGTGCGCAGAAGCCCACCGCATAGCAGTGTATAGAGCAAAAGTTAAAGCTGTCCTTTCCTAACTTATCGAATCGAGTCCTAACCGTGCGTTACCTATCGCAAAGTAACTTGCCTAAGCCGCTGTTGCTGTCCCCCCAAAGCCAAACATAGCTCATTAGAGAGCAGTAGAGCGCAGGAATCCGCCGAATGGCAGTGTATAGCACAAAAGTCAAAGCTATCCTTTCCTGAGTCATCCAAACGTAATATAACCGAACGCAACATAACTTAATCTAACGCGCCGAGGCCACAATCGCTGTCCTCCTCAGAGTCAAGCGGAGCACAGTAGAGCACAGTGGAGCGCAGAAATTCGCCGAATAGCTGTGTATACTGCTCAAGA
>NW_016914344.1:732-2305 GCF_001483705.2 Eufriesea mexicana | reverse complement strand
AACACAAAAGTCAAAGCCATCCTATCCTGACGACGCATAGCCTGACCTAACCAAACGTAACCCGGCATAATCTAACGTGCCTGTGACACTATTGCTGACTTACCCAGAGAAAAGCAGAACATATTAGAGCACAGTAGAGCGCAGAGATCGACCGGATAGCAGTGTATGGAGCATGAGTCAAAGATAACCTGTCCAAACCTAACAAAACGTAACTAACGTAACGCAACATAACTCAGCCAAACGTGCCACGACCACAATTGCAAGCCTCAACAGAGGCAAGTCGATGTTAGTAGAGCAACGCGGAGCGCAGGTATCGTCATAACAGCGGTGTGCGTAGCAAATGACAAAGCCATCCTCATAAAGCCTAACCTAATCTGACCTAACCGCGCGTAACTTAACAAAAGGTAACGTGGCTATGCCACCACTGCTCATCTACCCAGAGCATGGCAGAACACATTAGAGCAGAGAAGAGCGCGGAAATACAACGGATAGCAGTGTACAGCACAAAAGTATAAGCTACCCTATCCTAATCTAACCAAACGTGACATAACCTATCATAACCTAACGCAACCTAACGAGCCTAGACCAGCACCACTGAGCTCCCATAACAAAGCAGAACATATTAGAGCACTGCAAAGAGCAGAAGCACACCGAACACCAGTGTGCAGCGCAAAAGATAAATCCACCGTTTCCTTACCTAACAAATTCCAACATAACCAAGCGTAACATAACTGAAAATAACGTGCCTCGACCACTATTGCTGGAGTGCTGAGAGTCGGGCGGAGCATAGTATATCGTTGTAGAGCTCAGAAATCCACCGAGTAGCAGTGTGCAGCACAAAAGTCTAGGCTACCCTATCCTATCCACGCCAAACGTAACATAACCAAATGCAACACAACTCAGCCTAACGTTACGAGAGCACTACTGCTGGCCACCCCATAGCCATGCAGAATATACTAGTGCAAAGTAGAGTGCATAAAACCGCCGAGGAGCATTGTATATAACTAACGTCAAAGCCACACTAAACAAACCTAACCTGCCATAGCCAAACCAAACGTAACGTAACACAACAGAACCTGCCACGCCCACTATTGCTGGCCTCCCAAGAGACAAGCAGAGGCTAGTAGAGCAACGCGGAGAGCAGGTATCGACCGAATAGCAGTGTATAACACAAAAGTCAAAGCTATGCTATTCTGACCTGAACAAACGTAGTGTAACCGAACGTAACCTAACTCATCCCAACGAGCCCGGGTCACTATTGCTCCCTTCCCCAGAGCCAAGCAGAACATGTTATTGCTGTGTAGAGCGCACAAATTCACCGAACTACATTTTATACCACGAAAGGCGAAGCTATCCAAACCTGACCCAGACTAACGTAACCTGAACAAGCGTATCATATCACAACCTAACGTGCCGCCACCACTATTGCCGGCCTACCGAGAGTCGAACAGAGTATTGTAGGGCTGTATAGGGTTTTGAAATCCGCAAAGTGTTGGAGTACAGGGCAAAAGTCAAAGCAATTCTGTCCTAACATGATCAAACGTAACGTAGCCAAACGCAACATAACTCAGCC
>NW_016914344.1:0-246 GCF_001483705.2 Eufriesea mexicana | reverse complement strand
TGTCTTATCATAACGTGCAGTGACCACAATTGCTAGCCTTCTCAACGTCGAGCAGGACACACTGGGACGCTGTAGAGCGCTGGAATCGACAGAATATCAGTGTATACCACGAAAGTCAAAGCTATCCAAGCCTAACAAAAACCAACCAATCGAAACCGTACGTAGCCTAACAGAGCTTACCTCGCCTAGACCACCATTACCGGCCGCCACTGAGTCGACCTTAGTATAGTGGAGCCAAGTAAAGCG
>NW_016914343.1:3936-11368 GCF_001483705.2 Eufriesea mexicana | reverse complement strand
GATCATATATATCCACGGAATAGCTTTGTATGGCACAAAAGTCTAGGCAATCCCCTTAAAACATGCCCAATAGAGACATAAGCAGACGTAGGCTAACAAACCTTAACGCGCCTAGACCACTATTGCTGACCTCGACTGAGACAAGCAGGGTGTGCTATAGCACAGTAGCGCGCAGAAATCTACCGCAATGCTGTGGAGAGCACAAAAGCCGAACATATCCTAACCAAACCTCTTTTTCACGTGGGGGAAATCGTCCAAAGGTACCCGGCCCCCTTAGGGGAGGGGGCGAGGTTATGTGCTATTTTTACCAACTGAAACCCCCACGATGGCCAACCCTTCGCATTTCGGTGCGCCCTGGACTTCGCAGTGAAGCAATTGCCAAGACGCCCCCGCGACGCAGCCGCAGAACCCCCCCGGCGCGACGGGAAATCGCACCCGAAACGACCATGTCCATGCGCGGGAGAAGGGTCGATTACAGGCACACACACACACACACACACACACACGCGCGCGCGCGCGTGCATTCCACCGCACCGCAACGCAAGCATAACCTACGGACGCCGTGCGACCATTACGCGACGCCGCGCTCCCGGACCACGGTCTCTCGAACTAACGGGCCCCCACACGCCAGCTCGTGGTCACCCTGACCTAGGTTACAACGGGAGAGAGAGACGGTCTCCCCGGCCGTCGGTACATGATCGCTCGCGAAGGCGGAGGTCTAACGCGTTAACACATACGGCAGTCCGCGCGCCGCCCTCCGGCGCCTCTCTCCGGCACCGCGCTCGCGGGCTCTCTCCGCCGCTTCCTTCTGTAGCATAACCGCCTCGCAGGAGGAGGCCACCGCACGCCACGCACCTAACCCCTCCGTCATCCGCGCCACGACGACGGAGAGCGAAGTTTCCCGACCCACCACGCGACAAAGTACCCGGCGCTCGCGAGCCCACGCCGGACATTCCTCCAGCGTGTGCTGCGCCGTGTCCCGCCCTTCCCTTCAGTGATGACACAGCATCACACGTTCCCGCCCGAAACGACACAGGTACTCACATAAGCACCCGTGCCCGGTTAGCACCCGTGTCAGGCGGAAAGGTTGCCGGCAGCCGCTGCGCCCCCCATGCATCTAGCACGGGGAGCACAGCCTCGATCGCCCGGTCCCACCGGCTGCACGGCTTCCTCAGCCGAGCTCACCAAGAGGTCATCAAGGACTGTCGAAGCGTTCGCCTCAACGAAACGACCCCTACTTCATGAGCACCGCCGCCGCAAGCGTGTAGGATACCGTAGATACGGGCCTCCCCAACCGCTTGCAGTTCGAACGGCGGGACACCCGCCAGGACAATCGCCGCCCCGAGGGATATTGTGCGGTAACCGCGCACGACCCTGATCGCCACCCTGCGAGCGACTCGCCGGAGAATCCCCAGACTGCGCGTACCGGCGACCAGGTCGTTCGCCTAGATCGGAGCCCCGTAAATTGCTACCGAGCGAACGACTCCCGTGTAGAGGCGGCGCACCCTCCCGTCCGGCCCTCCCAGGTTGGGTAGCAGGCGACACAGAGCCCCGGAAATATCTTCCAGGCGTGGTTCCAGCGCGAGCAAATTTTCGTCGAACATACAGTGGCTATCGAGGACGAGACCGAGGTACTTCATCCGGTCCCGTACCTCGACCACGACGTTCCCCATGCACATCAGGGACTTGGGCGTCTTCCCGTGGTGCCGATGGCATAACCACATTGCCTCGGTCATCTCGGGAGAGATACACAGCCACAGACGCTGGATGCTACTCGCGACGAGGGCCACACCGCTTTCCGCGCGCAGCGTGGCCTCCTCCCAACTCGACCCGGCGGCCATCACCTGTGTGTCGTCCGCGTAACACTTCTGGCTCAGACCGCGGGGGAGGGGAGTGCGCTACACGGCGCCGTACGCGAGGTCCTAGAGGATCGGGCCGAGTGCCGATCCCTGTGGAACCCCGCAGTTCGACTCCCGCACGACGGTCGAGTACCGTCCGTTATACTCGATCGAGCGCTCTGCCACATAGTTGCCGATCACCACCATCATGTATTGGGGAACCCTGTGGTACAACAGGGCACACCGGATGGCGGCCCAGGGCAGGGTGTTGAAGGCGTTGGCAATATCCGCACCGACCGCCAGCACCACCCAGCCCCGGTCAGCGGCAGCCACCGACAGGGTACGAACGCGTTTGATCGCGTCGATCGTCGACCGACCATGCCGGAATCCGAACTGGCTGACGGTGAGATCCGGACCCACGTCCGTTAAATACTCTCGGAGGCGGACAGCTAGAACGCGCTCGAAGAGCTTGCCCGCCTCGTCGAGCAGTCATATCGGCCGGTATGCCTTTGGAGAGTTCGGTTGCTTCCCAGGTTTCGGGATCAGCACGACCCTCGCTCTCTTCCAACATGCTGGGAAGCGATCGGTCCTCAGGCAGCTGTCGAACAGCCGTCGCACACGGACATCCCACGCTGCCAGAGCCAGTGCAAAGGCTCGGCCTGGGATGCCGTCCGGTCCGGGGACGGTGCTCCTCGCCATCATCCTAACGACCGCACGGCCCAGCTCTTCGCGCGAGACACCCAGCTCGTCGGACGCATTGAGGTCCCCCAGGGCCAGACCCGGACGAGCCATGTGTCCACTAAGGAAACCTCCGAGCTCGTCCAGGTAACTCTCGCACGTCGAGAGGCCGCGGTTGGGGGAGACGTATCACCCCACCGCGACTACGTCGTTTCAGGAGACTGCCACGAATCCCTCACCGCTGTGAAGCAGCGTTGGTGCGGGTGTCCGCAGTAGTACTCTGGCGATGATCGCCACGTAGCCGTCCCGATCCCCAAACCGCCCGTCTTGATCGAGGATACGGTACGACTCTGCCGTAACAGCCAGCCCGACACCCAGCTCAACGAGCGTCTGCTGGAGCAGGTATTGCGTCGACCGGGAGTGGTTCAGGTTGGCCTCGAGAACCATAGATGGCGTGAAAGTTAGGCCGTGTCCATGGCCACCTCCTGGAATCCCTTCTTTTGGGCCGGCTGCGTGCCCCGTGCTCTGCCGCTCGGCAGGCAATTCGCGGTTGCGTTCGCGGAGACGGAATTCGCAGACGCTGCTTTCGAATTGGCGCTCGCGGGCGCCGAGGCGGACGCGGCGCCTGCAGGAGCCTGGTGAGCCGCGCATTTTGCCTTTGGCGGTCAGCACGCCCTGCTGCCCAGCCGGTGGTTGGAGGGGCGGCCGTAGTCGGTGCAAACCGGGCACTTGGGTGCAGGCGCACTACACGCACCGGCACGGTGGCCCACCGTGCCACACCTGAAACGCCACACCTGAAACTGTGCAGAGGGAAGCACAATAGCAAAAGGTACCCTAACCGAGCCCGACCTAACTTAACCTAACCTAACCCAGAATAAATAACACTAACGGGCCGAGAACACTAATACTGTCCTCTGCAGAGCGAAACAAGGCATATTCGAGCACAGTAGATGGCGGAAATCCTACCCAAAACCAGCATAACCTAACCAAACGTAGCCCAACTGGAAACAGCGTGACGCGACTACAATTGCGGGGCCCCGAGGTGCAACCAGTATATAGTACAGCGCCGTAGTGTGCAGAAATCAACCGAAAAACTCTATGCACTCTGAAGTCAATGCTATCCACTCCTAACCTAACCAATCGTGACAAAGTCGAACGTAGCGTGACTAAACCTAACGTGCCGCGACCACTATTGCTGGCCTCCCCACAGCCATGCAGAACACATTAGAGCAGAGAAGGTCACAGAGATCCATAGAATTGCACTGTAAGGCACAAAAATCAAGGTTACCCTCTCCTAACATAGTGAAACGTAACGTGACCGTACGTAACATAACTCAGCCCAACATTCCACGACAACTATTCATGGCTACCAAAGAGTCCAGCGGAGAGCAGCAGAGTATTGCAGTGCGTGGAAACCACCGAATAGCAGCGCATAGGACAAAAGTCAAAGTTATACTAATCACACTCAACCTAACCTAGCCTAACAAAGCGTATCCTAAGTGAACCCGACGTGCCACGACCACCATAGCTGTTCTCCAAAGAGTCGAGCAGAGATTTGTAGTGAAATGTGAAGCGCAGGAATCCTCCGAATGGCATTGTATGGCGCAAAATCGAAGACACCCTGGTCCAACGTAACCAAACGTAACATAACCATACGTAACATAACCAAACGTAACTTAACTCAACCTAACATGCCTAGACCGGTGTTGCTGACCTCCAACGAGACCAGCAGAATATACCAGAGCGGAGTAGAGCCCAGGTATCTGCAGCATTGCAGAGTAAAGCACAGAAGTAATAGACATCCTGACCTAACCTAACCCAACCAAACGTAATCTAACACAACGAAACGTGCCGAGACCACTATTTCCGGCCTTCCCAGGGCTAAGCTGAACTTATTAGAGAAAAGCATATCGCAGAAATCCACCGAATAACAGCGTACAGCACGAAAGTCGAAACTGTCCAAACCAAACATAACCTAACCTAACAGAGCCAAACGTAGCATGAGTCAGCCTAACGGGCCAAGACAAATATTCCCCGCACCCCAGAGACGATCAGAGTATAATAGAACAATGAAGAGCGCAGGGACCCACCGAAGAGCAGTGTATAACGCTAAAGTGTATGATATCCCAACCTAACCTGATCTAACCAAAGCTAACCAAACGTAGCATAATACAACATAACGTGCTACGACCTCTGCTGCTGACATCCCCAGAGCCATGCAGGATATATTAGAGCACGGTAGATAATAGGAATCCACCGGATAATAGTGTATAGCACAAAAGTTAAAGCTATCCTTCCCTAACCTAACCAAACCCAACATAACCATGCGTAATCCAACTCTGCCTAACGTACCGAGAGTACAATCGCTGGCCTCCCCATAGCAAAGCAAAACATACAGGAGCACACTGGAGAGCAGGAATCAACCGAATAGCAGTGCATAGCATAAGAGTCAAAGCTAACCGGAACAAGCTTAACCTAATCTGGGAAAACCGAACGTAAGCTGACTAAACCTGGCTTGCCACGACCACTATTCCTCGCATGCCCAGAGACAAGCACAATGTGATAGAGCACAGTAGGGCGCAGAAGTCCATCCAGTAGTAGTGTGCATCACAAGAGCCAAAGCTATATTAACCTAATCCAACGTAACGTATCATAACCAAGCGCTATCTATGTCAACCTCACGCGCCGCGGCCACTATTTCAAGGCTCCGCACAGCCAAGCAGAATATAGTAGAGCACAGTCGAGCGCAGAAATGCTACGTATAGCAGTGTATAGCACGAAAGTGAAAGACAACCCGACCGAGCTTTATATAACCTAACATAGCTTTACGTAATATAACCAAACCTAACGTGAAGAGACAAATATTGCTGGCATTCCCAAAGTCAAGCAGAAAACGTTAGAGCACTGTTGGGAGCAGAAATCGACCTAATTAAATTGCATAGGAAAAAAGTCAATGATACCGTATCCTAACATGGCCAATCGAAACTTATCCAAACATAACATAACTAAACATATCGTCACGCGACAACTATTGCTGGCCTCACCAGATTCAAGCAGAGTACACGAGGGTACACTAGAGCGCAGAAACCCTCCGTATCGCTGTGTATAGCACAAAAGTGGAAGATACCATAACCTAACATATACGAACGTAGCGTAACTAAACATAACGTGAAAAGACCAATATTGTTGGCTTCCACAGAGGAAAGCGGAAAGTATTACAGCGCATTAGAGCACAGAAATCCACTGTATAGATGTGTATAGCACAAAAGCCAAAGTACCCTATCCTAGCATAGCCAAACGTATCATAACCAAGCGCAGCCTAACTATACCTTACATGTCGAAACCAGTATTTCTGGCCTCTAGATAGACTAGCGGGATGTTCTAGAGTACAGCAGTTCGCAGATATCGACTGCATTGTAGTGAAAAGCACTAAAGTCGACGATGGCCGAACCCAACCTGACCTAATTAACACAACCTAACGTAACATAACTGAACACAGCGTGCCGCGACCACCATTTCTGGCCTCCCCGGAGCCCAGAAGAACATACTAGTGGAGGGCAGAACACAGAAACACATAGATGAGCGGCACATAGCGGAAAAGTCAGATGTATGCTGTCCTTACGCACACTAGCCTAACCTAACGAAACGTAACCTAACACGGCCTACCGTGCCGAGACCGCCGTTTCAGGCCTGCCCAGGGCGAAGCAGAATATGCTAGAGTAACGTAGAGCACAGAAATCAACCGAGTAGCAGTGTGTAGCGCAAAAGTCAAAGCTACTCTAGCCAAATCTATCCTAACCTTACGTAAGCGTACGTAACACAACTCAACCTAACGTGTCGCGACCACTATTTTTGGCGTCCACAAAGACATGCAGAACATTGTAGAGCACAGGGAAGCGCAGATGTCCATAGAATAGCTGTATGCAGCACAAAAGTCGAAGCTGCCCAAACCTAACACAAGGTCGCATAACTTACTCGTACGTAATCTAGCTCAAAGTAACGGGACTCGACCACGATTGCTGACCTTCCAAGAGTAAAGCACAGATTATCTGTGGCGGGTAAAGCGCAGAAATCCACCGTATATCAGTGTAAAGCACGAAAGTCGAAGCTATCACAACCAAACGTAGCCTAACCCAACCTGAGCAAACGTAACCTAACAGAACATATCGTGCCACGAGCACCTTGCTTGCATACCCGGATTCGAGATCGGTACAGTAGAGCAATGTAGTTCGCAGAAAGCCTCGGAATAGCAGCGCATAGCACAATAGACAAAGCCATACCTACTAAACCTAACCAAACCTAACCGAACCAAACGTGACATGACTGAACATGACTGGACGAAACCTCCGTTGCTGGCATCCACGCACCAAAGAAGATCATATTAGAGCACAGTAGGGCGCAGAAGTCCGCCGAACAGCAGTGTACAGCACAAAGTCAAAGCAATCTTGCCCTACCCTAATCAAGCGTAACGTAACCAAACGTAACCTGCCTCAACATGAAGTGCGAGACCATTATTGCTGACCTCCCTGGAGACATGCAGGACATACTACAGCAGATTAGAGCGCAAAGCCCACCGAATAGCAGTGTATAGCGCAAAAGTCAAAGCAACCCTATCCTAACCTAGCCAACCATAGCATAGCCAATCGTATCCTAAATCTACCTATCAAGCCGCGACCGCTATTGCTGGCCTCCCCAGAGCCGAGCAGAACGTATTAGAGCATAGAGGAACGCAGGAATCCAACAAATATCAGTGCATTGCACAAAAGTCGAAACTACTTTATCCTAACTCAGCAAACCTTCACATCACCAAACGTTACATTGCTCAAACCAACGTGCAGAGACAGCTGCTGCTGGCCTCCTCAGGGCCAAGCAGAATATTGTAGAGAACAGACGAGCGCAGGAATCCGCCGAATAAC
>NW_016914343.1:0-1309 GCF_001483705.2 Eufriesea mexicana | reverse complement strand
GCTATTTGGTGGATTTTTGCGTTCCACTGTGCTGAGCTAAGTAATGCTTGGGCCTGGGTTGTCTA
The DNA here is from genome assembly GCF_001483705.2 of Eufriesea mexicana. Lineage (NCBI taxonomy): Eukaryota > Metazoa > Arthropoda > Insecta > Hymenoptera > Apidae > Eufriesea > Eufriesea mexicana. Next base: position 1,244 of record NW_016914343.1, on the reverse strand, counting down.
GCAATAGCGGCAAGTCACGTTATGTTATTCTACGTTTCGTTAGGTTATGTTGGTTTGGGTTATGTTTGGGTAGCTCTGACTGTTCTGCTCTACACTGCGGTTCTATGGATTTTTGCGCTCTATCATGCTTTTCTTGGCTCTGTGGAGGCCAGCAATACTGTTCGCGTAAAGTCAGGTTGAGTTAGATTACGTTTGGTAAGGTTAGGTTAGGTTGGGTACGGTTAGACTGTCTTTGACTTTTGTGCCTAACACTGCTGTTCCACGGACTTCTGCGCTCTACTGTGCTGTATCATATTCAGATTTTCCATGCGGACGCCTACAATATTGGTCGTGGCACGATAGGATGAGTTATGCTACGTTTGGTTGGGTTAGGTTATGTTAGGCTTATGCAGGGCATCCTTGATTCTTGTGACATGAACTGCAATGCTGCTTGGCGCCTGAGCTGCACCTTGCGCAAGTATATTATCTACTGTGCTCTACTGTATCCTGCTTGGCCCTGGCGTTCCAGGAATAGTGGTCGCAGCAAGCTATGTTGCGTTATTCTCCGCTTCGTTAGGTTAGGCTTGTTGCGTTGGGTTCGGATAGTTCTTACATTTCTATAATAAACTGCAGTTCTATGGAATGTAATATGCTCTGATGGGCTCTGGCGAGGCCAGCAATAGTCGTCCCTGCAGGTGAGTTTGAGCTAGGTTACGTTTGGTCAGGTTAGGTTAGTTTCGGTCAGGTTGGGATATCTTTTACCTTTCAGCTATACACTGCCGTTGCGTGGACTTCTGCGCTCTACGATCCTCTAACATGATCTTCTTGGCGATGGACTGCCCAGCAATAGATGTCTAGAAACCTTAGGTTGGATTAGACTACGTTTCGATATGTTAGGTTTGGTGAGATTAATAGTGGATATCTTTGACTTTTGCGCTGAGCACTGATATTCGGTGGATTTCGGCGCTCGACATTGCTCTGCTATACTCTGCTCGAATCTGGGGAGCCCAGCAATAGTGTTCGTGGCACCATAGGTTGAGATACGTTCCGTTTGGTTTGCTTTGGTAGAAATATATTTGGTTAGGATGTCTCTGACCTTTGCGCTTAAAATGCTATTCGTTGGATTTCTGCTATCTACAGTGCTCTGATATGCTCTGCTTGACGCTGCGGTGGCCAGAAATGGAGGTGTCGGTTCGTAACGATTATTTATTGTACGTTTGGTTAGGCTAGACAAAGTTAAGTATGGTTAGGATGGCTTTGACTTT
>NW_016914342.1:0-489 GCF_001483705.2 Eufriesea mexicana | reverse complement strand
CACTACTCCCCTCTAATGTGTTCTGCATGGCGATGGGCATGCCAGCAATAGTGGACTCGGCGCTTTGGGTTCACTTATTCTAAGTACGGGTAGGTTAGGTTAGGACTCGTTAAGTTAGGGTTTCCTTGCCTTTAGTGCCATATAATGCAATTTGGTTCTTTTCTGCGCTCTATTCTGCTCCAGTATATTCTATTTTTCTCTGAGGTGTCCAGCAACAGTGGTCTCGACACGTTAGGTTTTTAGCTACGTTACGTTTTGTTATGTTACGTTTGGATAGGTTGGGGCAGGATAGAGTTGACCCTTGTGCTATACGCTGCTATTCGGAGGATTCCTGTGCCCTGCATTGGTCTACTATACCCTGCACGAATATGGGGAAGTCAGTAATAGTGGTCTCTGCACGTTAGGTTTAGTTAGGCTACTTTCGGTTTGGTTATGTTTGCCTGGGTTTGGTTTGGATAGCTTTGGCTTACGTCGTGCACACTGCTCCTC
>NW_016914341.1:0-11094 GCF_001483705.2 Eufriesea mexicana | reverse complement strand
CAATAGAATTGATCTTTTCAGTCAGATTCTGTTGCAATGCAATAGCTATAGCAAGCCAATAAAGTCTTTCCTCCGCATTTATACAGAATAGTTTTCTCACCACGGTATTAGCCGAAAATGTCAATAGAATTGAACCTTGCAGTCAGATTCTAATGTAACGCGTTCTCTATACCAAACCAACAGAATCTTTCATCCTTATTTACGCATACAGGATAGTTCACCACAATATTAGACGAAAATGTTAATAAAATTGAACTTTTCAGCCAGGAGCTATTGCAATGCAATGGCTATAACAAACGAATAAGATCTTTCCCTCTTGTTTATGCGGAAAACCATGCCCACCACGACATTAGTCGAAGAAGTCAATAAAATTGAACTTCTCCGTCAGTTTCTATTGCAATGCATTGGCTATATCAAACCTATAGAACCTTTCCATCGCGTTTGCACAGAAAAGCTTTCTGACCACGATATCAGTCGAAAATGTCGATAAAATGGTACGTTCCAGTCTGATTCTATAGCAATGCAATGGCTATAGCAAACCAGTAGAATCTTTCCTCCTTATTGACGCTGACAGATTATCTCACCGCTATACTAGACGAAAATGTTAATAAAATTGAACTTTTCAGCCAGATTCTATTGCAATGCAATGGCTATAACAAACGAATAAGACCTTGCCTTCTTGTTTATGCGGAAAACCATGCTCACCACGACATTAGTCGACAGAGTCAATAAAATTGGACTTTTCAGTCAGATTCTACAGCAATTCAATGGTTATATCAAACCTATAGAATCTTTCCTTCGCATTAATACAGAAATGTTTGCTCACCACGATATTAGCCGAAAATGTCAATAGAATTGAACTTTGTAGTCAGATTCTATAGTAATGCGATCGCTATACCAAACCAACAGAATCTTTCATCCTTATTTACGCATACAGGATAGCTCACCACAACATAAGACGAAAATGTTAATAAAATTGAACTTTTCAGCCAGATGCTATTGCAATGCAATGGCTATATCAAGCCTATAGAATCTTTCCTTCGCATTATTACAGAAATGCTTGCTCACCACGATATTAGCCGAAAATGTCAATAGAATTGAACATTGTAGTCAGATTCTATATTAATGCGATCGCTATACCAAAGCAACAGAATCTTTCATCCTTATTTACGCATACAGGATAGCTCACCACAACATAAGACGAAAATGTTAATAAAATTGAACTTTTCAGCCAGATGCTATTGCAATGCAATGGCTATATCAAACCTATAGAATCTTTCCTTCGCATTTATACAGAAATACTTGCTCATCACGATATTTGTCGCGAATGTCAATAAAATTGAACTTTTCATTCATATTCTGTTGCAATAACAATTGCTATCGAAGCCAGTAGAATCATTTCCCTTATTTACGTAGAAAGGTTTGCTCACCACAATATTAGACGAAAATGTCAATAGAATCGAACTTTGCAGTGAGATTCTATTGTAATGCGTTTGCTATACCAAACAGACAGAATCTGTCATCTTTATTTACGCATACAGGATTGCTCACCACAATATTAGACGAAAATGTTAATAAAATTCAACTTTTCAGCCAGATTCTATTGCAAAGCAATGGCTATAACAAACGAATAATATCTTTCCTTCTTGTTTATGCGGAAAACCGAGCTCACCACGACATTAGTCGAAGAAGTCAATGAAATTGAACTTTTCCGTCAGGTTCTATTGCAATGCACTGGCTATATCAAACCTATAGAACCTTTCCTTCGCATTTATACAGAAAAGCTTTCTCACCACTATATTAGTCGAAAATGTCAATAAAATTGAACGTTCCAGTCTGATTCTATAGCAATGCTATTGCTATAGCAAACCAATAGAATCTTTCCTCCTTATTTACGCTGGCAGGTTAGCTCACCACAATACTAGTCGAAAATGTTAATGAAACTGAGCTTTTCAGCCAGATTCTATTGCAATGCAATGGATATAACAAACGAATAAGATCTTTCCTTCCTGTTTATGAGGAAAACCATGCTCACCACGACATTAGTCGAAAAAGTCAATATAATTGAACTTTTCCGTCAGTTTCTGTTGCAACGCAATGGCTATATCAAACCTATAGAACCTTTCCTTGCCATTTATACAGAAAAGCTTTCACACCACGATGTTAGTCGAAAATGTCAATAAAATTGAAAGTTCCAGTCGGATTCTATAGCAATGCAATGGCTACATCAAACCTATAGAATCTTTCCTTCGCATTAATACAGAAATGCTTGCTCACCACGATATTAGCCGAAAATGTCAATAGAAATGAACATTGTAGTCAGATTCTATAGTAATGCGATCGCTATACCAAACCAACAGAATCTTTCATCCTTATTTACGCATACAGGATAGCTCACCACAACATAAGACGAAAATGTTAATAAAATTGAACTTTTCAGCCAGATGCTATTGCAATGCAATGGCTATATCAAACCTATAGAATCTTTCCTTCGCATTTATACAGAAATACTTGCTCATCACGATATTTGTCGCGAATGTCAATAAAATTGAACTTTTCATTCATATTCTGTTGCAATAACAATAGCTATCGAAGCCAGTAGAATCATTTCCCTTATTCACGTAGAAAGGTTTGCTCACCACAATATTAGACGAAAATGTGAATAAAATTGACCTATCATTCAAATTCTGTTGCAATGCAATGGCTATAGGAAACCAATAAAATCTTCAATCCTTATTCTTGCAGAAAAACATGCTCACCACGATATAAGTCGAAAATGAGAATAAAATTGAACTTTTCAGAGAGAATCTATTGCACTGCCATGGCTATAATAAACAAATAGTATCTTTCCTCTTTATTTATACAGAAAATCGTGCTCACCACGATATTACTCGAAAATGTCAATGGAATTGATCTTTTTCAGTCAGATTCAGTTGCAATGCAGTAGCTAAAGAAAGCCAATAAAGTCTTTCCTCCTCATTTATGCAGAATAGTTTTCTCACCACGATATGAGTCGAAAATGTCAATAGAATCGAACTTTGCAGTGAGATTCTATTGTAATTCGTTTGCTATACCAAACGGACAGAATCTTTCAACTTTATTTACGCATACAGGATTGCTCACCACAATATTAGACGAAAATGTTAATAAAATTCAACTTTTCAGCCAGATTCTATTGCAAAGCAATGGCTATAACAAACGAATAATATCTTTCCTTCTTGTTTATGCGGAAAACCGAGCTCACCACGACATTATTCGAAAAAGTCAATGAAATTGAACTTTTCCGTCAGTTTCTATTGCAATGCACTGGCTATATCAAACCTATAGAACCTTTCGTTCGCATTTATACAGAACAGCTTTCTCACAACTATATTAGTCGAAAATGTCAGTAAAATTGAACGTTCCAGTCTGATTCTATGGCAATGCAACAGCTATAGCAAACCAATAGAATCTTTAATCCTTATTTACGCTGACAGGTTAGATCACCACAATACTAGACGAAAATGTTAATAAAATTGAACTTTTCAGCCAGATTCTATTGCAATGCAATGGCTATATCAAACCTTTAGAATCTTATGAAACCCATGCTCACCACGACATTAGTCGAGAAAGTCAATAAAATTGAACTTTTCCGTCAGATTCTATTGCAATGCTATGGCTATATAAAACCTATAGAACCTTTCCTTCGCATTTATACAGAAAAGCTTTCTCACCACGATATTAGTCGAAAATGTCAAAAAAATTGAACGTTCCAGTCTGATTCTATAGCAATGCAATAGCTATAGCAAACCAATAGAATCTTTCCTCCTTATTTACGCTGACAGGTTAGCTCACCACAATACTAGACGAAAATGTTAATAAAATTGAACTTTTCAGCCAGATTCTATTGCAATGCAATGGCTATATCAAACCTATAGAATCTTTCCTTCGCATTTATACAGAAAAGTTCGCTCACCACGATATTAGTCGCGAATGTCAATAAAATTGAACTTTCCATCCATATTCTGTTGCAATGCACTAGCTATCAAAGCCAATACAATCGTTCACACTTATTTACGTAGAAAGGTTTGCTCACCACAATATTAGTCGACAATGTCAATAAAATTGACATTCCATTCAGATTCTATTTCAATGCAATGGCTATAGCAAACCAATAAAATCTTCAATCCTTATTCTTACAGAAAAACTTGCTCACCACGATATTAGTCATAAATGAGAATAAAATTGAACTTTTCAGACAGACTCTATTGCACTGCCATGGCTATAATAAACCAATAGGATCTTTCCTCCTTATTTATAAAGAAAATCTTGCTCACCACGATATTACTCGAAAATGTCAATAGAATTGATCTTTTCAGTCAGATTCTGTTGCAATGCAATAGCTATAGCAAGCCAATAGTGTCTTTTCCTCCTCATTTATGCAGAATAGTTTTCTCACCACGATATTATCCGAAAATGTCAGTAGAATTGTACCTTGCAGTCAGATTCTATTGTAATGCGTTCGCTATACCAAACCAATAGAATCTTTCATTCTTATTTACGCATACATGATAGCTCACCACAATATTAGACGAAAAAGTTAATAAAACTGAACTTTTCAGCCAGATTCTATTGCAATGCAATGGCTATAACAAACGAATAAGGTCTTTCCCTCTTGTTTATGCGGAAAACGATGCTCACCATGACATTAGTCGAAAAAGTCAATAAAATTGAACTTCTCCGCCAGTTTCTATTGCAATGCAATGGCTATATTAAACCTATAGAACCTTTCCTTCGCATTTGTACAGAAAAGCTTTCTCACCACCATGTTAGTCGAAAATGTCGATAAAATTGAACGTTCCAGTCTGATTCTATGGCAATGCAATGGCTATAGCAAAAGAGTAGAATATTTCCTCCTTATTTACGCTGACAGGTTAGCTCACCACAATACTTGACGCAAATGTTAATAAAAGTGAACTTTTCAGCCAGATTCTATTGCAATGCAATAACTATAGCTAGCCAATAGTATCTTTTCCTCCTCATTTATGCAGAATAGTCTTCTCACCACGATATTAGCCGAAAATGTCAATAGAATTGAACCTTGCAGTCAGATTCTATAGTAATGCGTTCGCTATACCAAACCGACAGAATCTTTCATCCTTATTTACGCATACAGGATAGCTCACCACAATATTAGACGAAAAAGTTAATGAAATTGAACTTTTCAGCCAGATTCTATTGCAATGCAATGGCTATAACAAACGAATAAGATCTTTCCCTCTTGTTTAAGCGGAAAACCATGCCCACCACGACATTAGTCGAAAATGTCAATAAAATTGAACTTTTCAGTCAGATTCTATTGCAATACATTAGCTATAGCAAACCAATAGAATTTTGCCACGTTATTTACGCAGAAAAGCCTTCTCTCCTCAATATTTGTCAATTGAATTGTAATTTTCAATCAGGTTCTATTGCAATGCAATGGCTATAGCAAACCAATAGAATCTTTCCTCCTTATTTACGCGAAAAGGCTTGCTCACAGCGATATTAGCCGAAAATGACAATAAAATTGATCTTTTCAGTCAGACTCTATTGCAATGTATCGGCTATAACAAACCAATAGAATTTTACCACGTTATTTCCGCAGAAAAACCTTCTCACCTCAATATTTGTCGAAAATGTCAATAGAATTGAAATTTTCAATCAGATTCTATTACAATGCAATGGCTATAACAAGCAAATAGGATCTTTCCTTCTTATTTACGCGGAAAGGTTTGCACACCACAATGCTAGACGAAAATGTCAATAGAATTGAACTTTTCAGTGAGAATCTATTGTAATGCATTCGCTATAGCGAACCAGTGGAATCGTTCCACCTTTTTTGTGCATAAATGCTTGGTCAACAAGATATTAGTCGAAAATGTTAATGAAATTGAACTTTTCCGACAGATTCTGATGCAATGCAATGGCTATAGCAAACCAATAGGTTCTTACCTCCTTATTTACGCAGAAAAGCATGATCACGACTATATTAGTCGAAAATGTCAATCGAATTGAACTTTTCAGTCGGATTCTATTGCAATGCAATGCCTATGGCAAACCAATGGTATCCTTTCCTCTTATTTACACAGAAAAGTGTGCTCACTACGATAGAATCCGAAAATGCCAATAAAATTGAACTTAACGGTCAGATACTACTGCAATTCAATAGCTACAGCAGACCAATGGTATCTTTTCTCCTTATTTATGCAGTAAGTTTGCTGACCACCATATTAGTCGAAAATGTCAATAAAATTGAACTTTTCAGTCAGACTCTATTGTAATGCAGTCGCTATACCAAACCAGTGGAATCATTCCTCCTTCTTTGTGGAGAAATGTTTGGTCAAAAAGATATTAGTCGAAAATGTTAATCAAATTGATCTTTTCGGTCAGATTCTATTGCAATGCAATGGCTATATCGAACCTATAGAATCTTTCCTTCGCATTTATACAGAGAATTGTGCTCACCACGATATTAGTCGTAAATGTCAATAAAATTGAACTTTTCATTCTTATTCTGTTGCAAAGCAATATCTATCCAAGCCAATAGAATCTTTCGTCCTTAGTTACGCAGAAAGGTTTGCTCGCCACAATATTGCACGTAAATTTCAATAAAATTGACTTTTCGTTCATATTCTATTGCAGTGGAGTGGCCATAGCAAACCAATAGTATCTTCCCTCCTTATTTATACATTAAGCTTACTGACCACGATATTAGTCGAAAATGTCAATAAAATTGAACTTTCCAGACAGACTCTATCGCATTGCAAGGGCTATAATAAACCAATAGTATCTTTGCTCCTTATTTATACAGAAAATCTTGCTCACCACGATATTAGCGGAAAATGAAAATAAAATTGAACTTTACGGTCAGATACTACTGCAATTGAGTGGCTAAAGCAAATCAGTAGTATCTTTTCTCCTTATCTACGCAGTAAGTATACTGACAACGGTATAAGTCGAAAATGTCAATGAAATTGAACTTTTCAGTCAGACTCTATTGCATTGCCATGGCTATAACAAGCCAACAGTATCTTTCCTCCCTATTTACGCAGAAAAGTCTGCTCACCACGATATTAATCGAAAAAATCAATAAAATTGAACATTAGTGTCAGATTATATTGCAATGCAATGCCCATGGCAAACCAATGGTATCCTTTCTCCTTATTTACACAGAGATGTGTGCTCACTGCGATTGAAGCCGAAAATGTAAATAAAATTGAACATAACGGTCAGATACTATTGCAATTGAATGGCTATAGCAAACCAATAGTATCTTTTCTCCTTATTTATGCAGTGAGTTTGCTGACCACGATATTAGTCGAAAATGTCAAAAAAATTGAAGTTTTCAGACAGATTCTATAGCATTGCCATGGCTATAACAAAACAAAATAGGACCTTTCCTCCTTATTTACGCAGAAAATATTGCTCACCACGATATTAGCCGAAGATGTCAATAAAATTGAAATTTTCAGTCAGATTCTATTGCAATGCAAAGGCTATAGCAACCCAATAGAATCTTTCCTCCCTATTTACGCAGAAGAGCCTGCTCACCACGATATTAATCGAAAACATCAATAAAATTGAACATGACTGTCAGATTATATTGCAATGCAATGCCTATGGCAAACCAAAAGGATGTTTCCTCCTTATTTACGCAGGATGGTTTGCTCACCACAATATTAGACGAAAGTGTCAATAGAATTGAACTTTTCAGTGAGATTCTATTGCAATACAGTGGTTATAACAAACAAATAGGGTCTTTCCTCTTTATTTACGCGGAAAGGTTTGCTCAACAAGATATTAGTCGAAAATGTCAAAAGAATTGAACCTTTCTGACAGATTCCGTTGCAATGCAATGGTTGTAGCAAACCAATAGGATCTTAGCTCCGTATTTATGCAGAAAAGTTTCTCCTCCAGGATACTAGGCGAAAATGCCAAAGAAATTGAACTTGCCACCCGGATTCTATAGCAATGCAATGGCTATAGCAAATCGATAGAATTTTCCCACCTTATTTATACAGAAAAATTGCTCACCACGATATTAGTCGAAAATGTCAAAGGAATTGAACCTTTCTGACAGATTCTGTTGCAATGCAATGGCTATAGCAAACCAATTGGAACTTTCCTCCTTATTTATGCAGAAAAGGTTGCTCACCACAATGCTAGACGAAAATGTTAATAAAATTGAACTTTTCAGCCAGATTCTATTGCAATGCAATGGCTATATCAAACCTATAGAACCTTTCCTGCGCATTTATACGGAAAAGTCTTGCTCACCACGATAGAAGCCGAAAATGTCAATAAAATTGAACTCTGCGGTCAGATGTTATTACAATTCAATGGCTATGACAAACCAATGGTATCATATCTCCTTATTTATGCAGTAAGTATGCTGACCACGATATTAGTCGATAATGTCAATAAAATTGAAATTTTCAGACAGACTCTATAGCATTGCCATGGCTATAACAAACCAATAGTATCTTTCCTCCTTATTTACACAGAAAATCATGCTCACCACGACATTAGCCGAAAATGAAAATAAAATTTAACTTTACGGTCAGATACTATTGCAATTCAATGGCAATAGCAGACCTATAGAATCCTTCCTCATTACCTATGCAGAAAAGATTGCTCACAACAATATTAGTCGAAAATGTCAATAGAATTGAACTTTTCAGTCAGAATCTATTGTAATGCATTCGCTATAGCGAACCAGTGGAATCGTTCCACCTTTTTTGTGCATAAATGCTTGGTCAACAGGATATTAGTCGAAAATGTTAATGAAATTGAACTTTTCCGACAGATTCTGATGCAATGCAATGGCTATAGCAAACCAATAGGTTCTTACCTCCTTATTTATGCTTTAAGTTTGCTGACCACGATATTAGTCGAAAGTGACAATAAAATTGAGCTTTTCAGCCAGACACTATTGCATTGCTATGGCTACAATAAACCAATAGTATCTTTCCTACTTATTTATACAGAAAATCTTCCTCATCACGACAATAGCCGAAAATGAAAATAAAATTGAACTTTACGGTCAGATACTATTGCAAATCAATGGCTATAGCAAACCAATAGTATCTTTTATCCATATTTATGCAGTAAGTTTGCTGACCACCATATTATTCGACAATGTCAATAAAATTGAACTTTTCAGACAGATTGTTTTGCATTGCCGTGGCTATAACAAAACAAAATAGAATCTTTCCTACTTATTAACGTCGAAAAGGTTGCTCACTACAATATTAGTCGAGAATGTCAACAAAATTGAATTTTTCAGTAAGATACTATTGCAATTCGACGGCTATAACAAACCAATAGCATCTTTTCTCCTTATTTATGCAGAAAGCGTTCTGACCAAGATATTAGTCGAAAATATCATTAAAATTGAACCTTTCGGTCAGATTCTATTGCAATGCAATGGCTGTATCAAACCTATAGAATCTTTCTTTCGCCTTTATACAGAAAAGTTTGCTCACCACAATATTAGTCGTAAATGTCAACAAAATGGTACTTTTCATTCATATTCTGTTGCAAAGCAATAGCTACCCAAGCCAATAGAATCTTTCCCCCTTATTTACCTAGATGGGACTGCTCGCCGCAATATTAGACGAAAATGTCAATAAAATTGAACTTTTCAGCCAGATTGGATAGCAATGCAATGGCTATAAAAATCCAATAGTATATTTCCTCTTTATTTATCAAGAAAATGCTGCTCACCGCGGTATTAGTCGAAAATGTCAATAAAATTGAACGTTCCAGTCTGATTCTATTGCAATGCTATGGCTATAGCAAACCAATAAAATCTTTCCTCCTTATTCATGCGGAAAAACTTGCCCACCACGACGTTAGTCGAAAATGTCAATAAAATTGAACTTTTCAGTCAGACTCTATTTTAATGCATTCGCTATACCAAACCAGTGGAATCATTCCTCCTTCTTTGTGGAGAAATGTTATGTCAAAAAGATATTAGTCGAAAATGTTAATCAAATTGAACTTTTCGGTCAGATTCGATTGCAATGCAATGGCTATATTGAACCTATATAATCTTTCCTTCGCATTTATACAGAGAATTGTGCTCACCACGATATTAGTCGTAAATGTCAATAAAATTGAACTTTTCATTCTTATTCTGTTGCAAAGCAATATCTATCCAAGCCAATAGAATATTTCGTCCTTAGTTACGCAGAAAGGTTTGCTCGCCACAATATTACACGTAAATTTCAATGAAATTGACTTTTCGTTCATATTCTATTGCAAAGGAGTGGCCATAGCAAACCAATAGTATCTTCCCTCCTTATTTATGCAGTGAGTATGCTGACCACGATATTAGTCGAAAATGTTTAATAAAAGTGAACTTTTCAGCCAGATTCTATTGCAATGCAATGGCTATAGCAACCCAATAGAATCTTTGCTCCCTATTTACGCAGAAAAGCCTGCTCACCACGATATTAATCGAAAACAACAATAAAATTGAACATTACTGTCATATTATATTGCAATGCAATGGCTATAGCAACCCAATAGAATCTTTGCTCCCTATTTACGCAGAAAAGCCTGCTCACCACGATATTAATCGAAAACAACAATAAAATTGAACATTACTGTCATATTATATTGCAATGCAATGCCTATGGCAAACCAAAAGGATGTTTCCTCCTTATTTTCGCAGGATGGTTTGCTCACCAGAATATTAGACGAAAGTGTCAATAGAATTGAACTTTTCAGTGAGATTCTATTGCAATGCAATGGCTATAACAAACAAATAGGGCCTTTCCTCTTTATTTACGCGGAAAGGTTTGCTCAACAAGATATTAGTCGAAAATGTCAAAAGAATTGAACCTTTCTGACAGATTCAGTTGCAATGCAATGGCTGTAGCAAACCAATAGGATCTTACCTCCGTATTTATGCAGAAAAGTTTCTCCTCCAGGATACTAGTCGAAAATGCCAATGAAATTGATTTTTCCAGACGGATTCTATAGCAATGCAATGGCTATAGCAAATCGACAGAATTTTCCCACCTTATATATGCAGAAAGATTTGCTCTCCACCATATAAGTCTATAA
>NW_016914340.1:0-1290 GCF_001483705.2 Eufriesea mexicana | reverse complement strand
TGTGCCTTACACTGCTATTTCATGGATGTCTGTAATCCACTGTGCTCTACTACATACTGTTTTCCTCCGTTGAGGCTAGGAGCACAGGTCGCTGCAAGTTACGTTGAGATATCGAACGTTCCATTAGGTTTGGTTGTGTCAGGTTTAGCGAGGTTATTTACCACTTTTGCGCCATTCCCTGCGTTCCGGTGAATTTCTGCGCTTTGCTGTGCTCTGGTAAATTCTGCTTGTCTCTGTGGAGGCCAGCAACAGCGGTACTCTCGTGTTAGGTTGGGTTTGACTCCGTCTGGTTATGTTACGTTTGGCTAGGTTAGGATATGCTACTTGGACTTTTATGCTATACACTGCTATTCGGAGGATTTCTGCGCTTTAATGTGCGCTACTGCGCTCTGCCTGGCTTTGGGACGCCAGCAATATTGGTCTCATCACGTTATGTTTAGATACACTGCGTTAGTGTAGGTAAGGTTAGGACAGTTTATGGCTGGGTATGCTTGATTTTTGAGCAGTACACTGCAATGCGGCGGATTCCTGCGCTCTGCTGTGCTCTGGTTTATTCTGCTTGGCTCTGGGGTGGACAGCAATAGCGGTCCCGTCGTGTTAGTTTGGGTTAGTCTCCGTCTGGGAATGTCACGTTTGGATACGTTAGCATAGGCTACTTTGGCTTTCGTGCTTTGCACTGCTTTTTCGCTGATTTCAGTGATCTACTATGCTATACTACTGCCTGCTTTGCTCTGGGGTGGCCAGGAGCAATGGTCGCGGTACGTCATGCTCGGTTAGGCTTCGCTTGGCTATGTTAGATGTGGTCATGTTGTGTTAGGATATCTACGGCTTCTGTAATGTTCGCTGCAGTGCGGTGGATTTCTGTGCTGTACTGTACCCTATTGAATTGTGTTTGTCTCTGTGAAGTCCAGCAATAGTGGCCAAGTCATGTTAGGTTGAGTTTGGCTACGTTTGGATGCGCTACGTTTGGCTCGGTTAGGAGAGGCTACTTTGACTTTTGTGCTATTCATTACTATTCGGAGCGTTTTTGCGCCCTAATGTTTCGAACGTGATCTGCTTGGCTCCGCGAAGGCCACCAATACTGGTCGGGGCACGTTATATTGGGTTATGCTACGTTTGGTAGGGTTAGGTTATGCCAGGTTTGGTTAAGGTGTCCTCGACTGTGGTGCCACACGCTGCTATTCTGTGGATTTCTGCGCTCAACATTGCTTTACTATACTCGGCTACCCTCAGGGGATGCGAGCAATAGTGATTGTGCCACGTCACGTGGGGCTATGTTACGTTTGATTA
>NW_016914339.1:0-1009 GCF_001483705.2 Eufriesea mexicana | reverse complement strand
CTGCATTACTGTAATGAGCGCTGTAGTCTGCGCCGAGTTGCCAATTTCTAACATCTCGAGGGTTAGTTGGTCCGTATGTTGCCATCCTATCATTTAGAATTTAAATAATCATTGAAGTGTTCAACCGAGTAGCTATAACGCTTTAGCGGTGGACGTAATGAATACCTTTCTGTCAATTGGAAATATCTGGAACTACTCCAGAATTGCTTTGGAGCAGACATTGCCTGTAAACAATGGTATTTAGCAATTACAATAGAGTGATGATGGCTGCACACAGTACTGTTTCGTCAATAGTGAATACCTCGAGAGATAATCTACCGCATCCGTAGCTCTAGAATTGCTGTGGTATATACGCCATCAGCGAACAGATTAATAAAACGGCAACAATGTTCTGCTGGACGGTGTACTAAATGCGATACTATCAATTGTTAATAACACTTGCCATAACCGAAAGGTACATGAGTTATTCTATAAACACTATCGCATTCATATCGTCTGTGAGCAAAGCTGCTCAACGGCTAGATTACTGTGTTGGTGGCTGTACTCAGTACTGCGTTGTCAATGGCATATATCTCTAGGGATAATGGACCCACATTTCTCATTCTGGAATTTCTGAGGGATATTCATATTCAGCGACCAATTTAAACCAAAGGCTACAGCGCTCTTTTGATAGATGTACTAATTACCGAACTGTGGGTTGTTAACATAAACAGCCGTGACCGCGTTATACATAGGCCATTCCAGGGTTACTTTGGAATATATATCATCAGTGGACACAGCTGCCCAACGCCTACATTACAGTGGTGACGGATGTGCATAGTACGGTGTTGTAATTGTGGATATTTCGATGGATAATTGCCTGTATTTTGTCATTATCGAATTGTTATGGGATTAAAATCAACATTGAACATATTAATCCAACGACTACAGCGCTGTATTGGTGGTGTAAGGTAACGTACTGACTTTTGGAAAGTACTCAAGCCATCCCAGTACCATACATTGATTTTTC
>NW_016914338.1:0-229 GCF_001483705.2 Eufriesea mexicana | reverse complement strand
GGTCAGGTCAGTCAGGACAGGTGAGGTCTGGTAAGGCCGGTTAAAGTCAGGACAGGTCAAGTCAGGTCAGGACAGGTCAGGTTAGGTCAGGTCAGGACAGGTCAGGTCAGATCAGTCCGGTCAGGTCAGGTCATGTCAGGTCAGATGCTGTCAGCTCAGGTCAGGGCAGGTCAGTTCAGGTCAGGCCAGGTCAGGCCAGATCATATATGGTCTGGTCAGGTCAGGTCAG
>NW_016914337.1:0-259 GCF_001483705.2 Eufriesea mexicana | reverse complement strand
CCAGGCCAGTTCAGGTCAGTTCACTTCAGATCGGATCATGTCACGTCAGGTCACATAAGGTCAGGTCAGGTCTGGTTAGGTCAGGTCAAGTCAGGTCAGGTCAGGTCAGGTCATCTCAGGTCATGTCAGGTCAGGTCAGATCAGATGATGTCAGTTCAGGTCAGTTCAGGTCAGGCCCGGTCAGGCAAAGTCAGGACAAGTTAGATCAGGTCATGCCAGGTCAGGTACGGTCAGGTCAGGTCAGGTCATGTCATGTCAT
>NW_016914336.1:0-374 GCF_001483705.2 Eufriesea mexicana | reverse complement strand
TCCTGATTGTCTCTGGTGTGGCCAGCAAAAGCCGTCCCTTCCGATTATGTTGGGTTTAAGCTCCGTTTGGATGTGTTGAGTTTGGCTAGGTTAGGATAGGCTACTTTGAGTTTTGTGCTGTACACTGCTTTTCGGTCTTAGTTTGGCTAGGTTAGGATAGGCTACTTAGAGTTTTGTGCTGTACACTGCTTTTCGGTGGACTTTTGCGCTATAATGTCCTCTAATATGCTCTGCTTTTCTCTACGAGGGCCATCAACAGCCGTCGCCACACGGTACGTTGGGTTATGCTTCGTTCGATTGGGTTAGGCCATGGCAGGATTGGTTAGGTCATCCTCGACTTTTGTGCCAGACGCAGATATACTGCGGGTTTCTGC
>NW_016914335.1:0-236 GCF_001483705.2 Eufriesea mexicana | reverse complement strand
TAGAATGATTGAGAGAGAAAGCATGTGTATAGAATGAGATAGACCTGGTTTTAAATAGTGATGTAAGGGCGCGAGGCATATAGATGGTACGTAGTCGAGAATAGATGAATGCGGTCAGAGTTGAGAAGAATCTAGTGTGATATGTTAATTAAATAAACCTGTTTTATAATTGGCACGTTCCCTGCCGCGTGAGGCGTATACGTCCCACGCTGAACTTTCCGTTCAAGCCATTTGGT
>NW_016914334.1:0-769 GCF_001483705.2 Eufriesea mexicana | reverse complement strand
CTTGTTTATGTTCCGTTGGTTTGGGTTAGGCATGGGTAGCATTGACTTTTCTGATATAAACAGGGATTATATGGTTTTCTGCGCCCTGCTCTCCACTAATGTGTTCTGCTTGTCTTTGGGTAGGCCAGCAATTGTGGTCGCGTCACGTTGGGTTGAGATAGGTTTCCTTCGGTCATTCTAATGTTGGCTAGGTTAGTGGTGGATAGCTTCGCCATTTATGTCATTGTCTGCTATTAGGTGGATCTCTGCTCCCTACAGTGCTTTAACATTTTCAGCTCGGCTCTGGGAAGGCCAGCAATAATGACCTTGTGTTGTTATGGTGAGTCATGTTACGTTCGTTCATTTTCAGGTTGCGTCACGCTGAGTTTGGTCATGATAGCTTTAAGTTTTGTGCTGTACACTGCTTTTCGGTGGATTTCTGCGCTCTACTGGGCTCAAGTATGCCGTGCGTGTCTCTGGGGACGGTAGCAATAGCTGCCGCCGCACGCTAGCTTGGGTCAGGTTACGTTTGGTTATGTTCCGTTGGTTTGGTTTAGGCTTGGGTAGCTTTGACTTTTCTGATGCACTCTGCGATTATATAGTGCAGTGCGTGCTACTGTCCGCTAACTTCTTCCGCCTGGCAATCGGGTTGGCATCGATAGCCGCGACGGAACGTTAGGTTGAGACAGGCAATGTTTGCTTATGTTCTGCTCGTACGGGATATGCTCTGGTACCCTGAGTCTTCTGAAATACACTGCGATTATATGGTTTTTTTCGTTCTACTCCGTAA
>NW_016914333.1:1305-1877 GCF_001483705.2 Eufriesea mexicana | reverse complement strand
GAATACATCCATACATCAACACGACCTTACATCCAAAAACCCATCCATTCGTACCTCCACCATTCGATACATGCATCCATCCATATATCCATACATATATAAATCCATACATCCATACATCCGTACATTCGTCCATCCGTACGTCAATCCGTCCATACTTCCAACCATCCATACAGTCATCCATTCATACATTCATCCATACATACATCCATACTTCCATACATCCATCCATCCAAACATCCACCCATCCATACATCCATCGATCCATACATCCTTCCATCAATACTTCCATCCACCAATCCATCCATCCTTCCATGCATCCAAACACACATCAATACACAGATCCACACATGCACGCATACATTCATCCATACATACATCCATACATACATTCTTACATATGTCCATACATACACCCACACAAACATCCGTACATACATGAATACATCCATACATCCATACATTCATGCATACGTACATCTGTACAACAATACATCCATCCATCCATATATCCTGCCATCCACACATACATCCATCCATACATCCATCCATCCATACACCCATACATCCAT
>NW_016914333.1:0-1188 GCF_001483705.2 Eufriesea mexicana | reverse complement strand
ACCATCCATCCATCCATCCATACAAGCACCCATCCATACATCCATCCATCCACACATCTATCCATACATACATCCATACATCCATACATACGTACATCCATACTTCCACACATCCATGCATCCATAGAGCCGTCCAAACATACAGCCATACATCCATAGATACATCCATACGTACATCCACACATCCGTGCATACAGCCATTAACACATCCGTACATACATCCATGCATACATCCATGCATGCATCCATATTTTTCATCAATACATACATCCGTCCACACATCCATACACCCGTACATCCGTCCGTCCATACCTCAAACCATCCATACATCCATCCATCCATACAACCATTCATCCATACATATATCCATCCATACGTCCACCTTTCTACATACCCATCCATCCATACATCCACCCATCCATACATAAATCGAACCATACATCCATCGATCCATACGAACACCCATTCATACATCCATCGATCCATACATCTATCCATCCATACATCCATATGTATATACATCCATACATCCATACATCCGTACATCCATACATTCGTACATCCATACATCCTTACAGACATCCATACATACATACATACATACATCCATACAAACACCTATACAAATATTCATGCATACAACCATACATACATCCATAGTTACTTCCATGCATACATCCATACATACAACCATAAAAACTACCATACATACAACCGTTCTTCAGTCCATGCACCCATCCATTCACCCACCCACTCATCCATACCTCCATGCAATCGTACAACCATACATCCACACGTCCATACATCAATAAATCCGACCAACCATACAACCATCCATCCATATATACAACCATACGCACATCCACAGATCCATACATACACCCATACTCACACCCATCCATACATCCATAGATATGTCCATACATACATCCGTACATACATCCATACACCCATTCGTACATGCACCCATACATACGCCCTTACATACACGCATCCATACATCCATACACATGTCCGTTAATACTATCCGTCCATTCACCCACCCACCCACACATCGATCGATCCATACACCCATCCATCCATACATCAACCCAACAGTCCATCCACCCATCCAGACATACATACATACATCAATACAAACATCCATACATACACACTTACGTACATCCATACATACATCCATACACA
>NW_016914332.1:0-209 GCF_001483705.2 Eufriesea mexicana | reverse complement strand
GGTCTATTCAAAATCTATAACCTTTTATAGCTTGGTGAATAGATCGACAATCGCCTCCAATCCTATGGCAAGTACAGCCATCTTCTTGCCAGAGAATAGGTCTTTCCAAAATCTATAATCTGTTATAGCTTCGTGAACTGATCGCCTAACGCCTTCAATCCAATGGCAAGTACAGCCTTCTACTTGCCATAGAATAGGTCTATTCAAAG
>NW_016914331.1:0-522 GCF_001483705.2 Eufriesea mexicana | reverse complement strand
TGCATAAATAAGGAGGAAAGATTCCTTTGACGTGCTGTAGCCATTGCATTGCTAGAGGATCTGCCTGGAAAGCACAATTTTATTGTTATTTTTGACTAATATCGTGGAGAACTAACTCCCTTGTATACGTAAGGATCTGAGGAAGAATTCTATTGATCTACAATAGCTAATGCAATGGTGTAGAATCTGGCTGGAATATTCAAATTTCTTTACATTTTCAACTAATATCGTGGTGAGCTGATTTTCTTGCATAAGTATGGAGGAAAGATTCTATTGGAGTGCTATAGCCATTGCAATGGTATAGAATCAGGCTGCAAAATTCAATTTCATTGTCATTTTCGACTAATATCGTGGTGAGGTAACTTTCTTGCATAAATATGGAGGACAGATTCTTTTGGCGTGCTATAGCCATTGCAACGCCATAAAATCTGGCTGGAAAATACAACTTTATTGGCATTCTCGTCTAATATCGTGGTGAGCTAACTTTCTTTCATAAATAAGGAGGGAAGATTCTATTGGCGT
>NW_016914330.1:0-794 GCF_001483705.2 Eufriesea mexicana | reverse complement strand
AGTCAATAAAATTGTATTTTCCAGCCAGATTCTACTGGACTGCAATGGCTATAGCTCGCCAATCGCATCTCTCCTCCTTATTTACGCAAGCAAGTAATCTCACCACAATATTTGTGGAAAATGTCAATAAAATTGAACTTACCAGCCAGATTCTACAGCATTGCGGCGGCTATAGCATGTGAAATGAATCTTTCCTCCTCATTTATGCAAGAAAGTTAGCTCACCACGATGTTAGCCGGAAATGTCAATAAAATTGAGTTTTTCAGCCACATTCTAAAGCATTGCAATGGCTACTGCACGCCAATAGGATCTTTCCTCCTTGTTTATGCAAGAAGGTTAGCTCACCACGATATGAGTCGAAAATATCAACAAAATTGAACTTTCCATGCAGATTTTGTTTCATTGCGACGACTATAGCACGCCAATTGAATCTTTCCTCCCTATTTATGCAATGAAGTTAGATCACCACGATATTAGTCGAAAATATCAATAAAACTGAATTTTCCAACCAGATTCCAGAGCATTGCAATGGCTTTAGCACGCCATGAGGATCTTTCCACCTTACTTACGCAAGGAAGTTAGCTCACCACGATTTTAGTTACCACGATTTTAGTCGAAAATGTCAACAAAATTGTATTTTCCAGCCACAAACTATATCATTGCAATGGCTATAGCACACAAAAAGCATCTTTCCTCCTTACTTACGCAAGGAAGTTAGCTCACCACGATGATAGCCGAAAGTGTCAACTGAATTGAACTTTCCAGGCAGATTCTGTTGCATTGCGACGGCTATA
>NW_016914329.1:11153-40038 GCF_001483705.2 Eufriesea mexicana | reverse complement strand
GTCAACCCGCGCAGGACCCTAGTAGGCTTAGGAGTACGCCTGGGGAGATACCCGTATTGGCGTTTTTCTCTTGGACCACTTCAGGTCTGGCATGGATATGAGATCCAACCGAAGGTCTCCATGGCCCGTTGCCACTCCCTCTTTCGCATCCAGTGGCATGCGCGAACGCATGGGACAACACCCACTGGACCCCGAGGGCACCAACGAGTAGGCGAGGTAAGTGGACTTGCCGATTCGGGCCCTACAACTTCACCGAAGTCTCCCACACTGCGCAGCTCGGCTTCGTAGCTATAGGGATCATCAGTTCCAACGTAGTTTCTGGCGGACACCTTACACCAGAACCCTCCCTAGCTTCTGCCCTCATGTCAGTCAACAGTAAAAAAGTCGAAGATGTCATTACCTAACCCAAGCAAACACAGCCGAAAGAACGTAACCCAACGCAACCGAACGCGCTGCGGCCACCTTTCCTGGCCACACGGGGCAAAGCAGTGCATTCTAGGGTAGAGTGTGGCGCAGAAATCCATAGAATCGCAGTGTATAGCAGAGAGGTCAAAGCTATCCAAACATAACCCAAACAAATGTAACCAAACGAAACGTAGAATAACTCACCGTATCGTGCTGCGACCACTGTTGTTGTACCCCCGGGGACAAGCAGAATTTAGTAGAGCAGAGTAGAACTCCGAAAGCCGCCAAATAGCAATGTATAGCACAAGAGCCAGAGATAACATAAAAAAACCTAACCAAACCGAACGTAGAATAACTAAGCCTATCGAGCCGACACCACAATTTCTGTACTCCCCAGAGAGAAGCAGAACATATTAGAGCTCTGTGCAGCACAGTAATCCACGGAATAGCAGTGCATAGCACAAGTGTCACAGAAATCCTGACCAAACCTGACATAACCTAACCTATCGAAACGTAAAGTTAATGAAACTAACGTGCCGCGAACACTATTGCTGGCCAGCTCAGAACCAAGCAGTGCGTATTAGTGCATAGTAGATCGCAGAAATGCAACGAATTGGAGTGTACAATGCGAAAGTCAAGGCTATCCCTCCTACCCCAACCAGACGTAACATAACCAGCCGTAATATAACTGAAGCGAACGTCCCGGGACCTGTATTGCTGGCCTCCACAGAGTGACGCGTGGCATAATTGAGGAGGGTAGAGCGCAGGTGTCGGCCAAATGGCAGTGTATAGCGTGAATGTCAAAGCTATCCTAGCCCAACCTAAGCAAATATAACATAGCCAAACGTAAAATAACTGAACGTAACGTGTATAGAACACTATTGATGAAATCCCAATGGCCAAGCAGAAAATACCAAAGCACAGTAGTGCGCAGAAATCCGCCGCATTGCAGTGCAAAGCAGAAAAGTCAAAGATATCCTAACCTAACTCGATCCAACCTAACCGAAGCAAACGTAGCATAATTAAACATAACTTGCCGAGACCACTATTCCTGGCCTTCCCAGAGCCAAGCAGAACATATTAGAGCATAGTAGAGCAGAGATCCACCAAATATCAGTGTATATCACAAAATTCTAAGATAGACTAACCAAACCTATGCAAACTTAACGTAACCAGACGCAATATAACACAAACTAACGTGCCGCGACCACTATTGCTGACGCACACAGAGACTAGCGGAATATGATAGAGCACACTAGAGTGTAGGTGTCCACAGGATAGCAGTATTGAGCACAAGAGTCAAAGCTGCCCTTATCTTACCAAACCTATCCTAACAAAACCGAACGCAATCTAACTCAACCTGACGTGCTGCGACCAGTATCGTTGGCACCCTCGGAGTAAATCGGAGCTTTCAAGAGGAGAGTATAGCACAGGAATCCATAGAATCGAAGTGTATAGCATAAAAGTGTTAGCTATCCAACCCTTATCCATGCTAACATAACCAAGCCACATGTAGCCTAACCTATCGGAACGTGCCGGCAACATTTTTCCTTGCCTGTCAGGTCCAAGCAGAGCATAGTAGAGCCCAGTCGAGCTCACAAATGCTCCGAATAGCAGTGTACAGCACGAAAGTAAAAGATAACCAGACCGAGCTTAACCAAACCTAACATAACCAATCGTAGTGTAACTCAACATAGCGTGACGAGATTGCAGGCCCCCTCAGAGCCAAGCAGAGCATATTGGAGAACATTAGATCGTAGTTATCCACTGAAGAGTAGTGAATAGCGCAAAAGTCAGAGTAGCCTATCCTAACCTAACCAAACGGAACATATCCGAACGTAGCCTATCACAATCCAAAATGACGAGACAACGATTGCTGGCCTCCACAGGGACAAGCAGAATGTACTAAAGCAGAGTGGAGCGCAGAAATCCACCGCATTGCAGTGAATACCACAATGGCCGTGGATACCGAAACACAACCTGGCCTGAACTGACCGAACCAAACGTAGCATAGCTAAACATGACGAGCCGCGACCAGTGCTGCTGGCATCCCCAATTCCAGACAGAATGTATAAGAGCACGGCAGATCACAGAAATCCACCGATTAACAATATATGCCATGAAAGTCTAGGCTACCATAAGCAAACTTATCCCAACCTAACCTATCCACACGAAACATAACTCGAACTAAAGTGCCGGGACCACTGCATTTGGCATCCGCAGGGCCAAGCGAAATATGGCACAGCACTGTAGATCACAGAAACCCACTGAATGGCTGTCTATAGCACGAAGGTCAGGGCTATCATAACCGAACCGAGCCTAGCATGTTCTATCCAATCATAACCCAAATCAAAATAGAGAACCACGACCACTGTTGCTCGCGTCCCCAGGGTCGAGCAGAGTATAGTAGAGCAATGCGGAGCGTAGGAATACAACGAGTAGCAGTGTACGGCACAAAAGTCAAAGACATGTTGATCAAACCTAACCTAATCTAACACTACGAAACGAAATCTAACCCAACATAACATGCCGCGACCGGTATAGCTGGCCTCCAAGTAGCCTAGCGTAGCATAACGGAGGCTAGTAGAGCGCAGATGTCCATAGAATCGCAGTGCATAGCAGAAATGTCGAAGCTTCCCAAACCTAACCATAGCTAACGTAACATAGCCAAACGTCGCATGCCTCAAACAAACTTGGCGAGACCATTATTTCTGTCCTCCCGAGAGTCAAGCAGAGGGTACTAGAGCACAGTGGGGCGAAGAAATCCACCGCATATCAGTGTGCAGTGAAAAAGTCAGAGACATTCTTTCCTAACCCAAACAAGCCTAACATAACAAAACGAAACCTAGACCATCCTAGCGCGCTGCGGCCCCTATCTGTGGCCTCCCCTGAGTCAATCAGAGTAGAGTGGAGCAATGTAGAGCATAGACATCCAGCGAATGGCAGCGTATATCACAAAAGTCGAAACAATCCTATCATAACCTATCCAAACGTAATAGAACCAATCGTAACATAACTTAACGTAATGTGCCGAGACCACTATTGCCTGAATCCGCAGAGCCAAGCAGAACAAGCTAGGGAATAGTGGAGCGCTGGTAGCCACCAAATAACAGCGAATAGAACAAACTTCATGGATTCCCTTACTTTACCAGACATAACCTGACCCAACCAAATGTAGACTAAATGAACTCAACCAGCGGAGTCCAATATTTTGGCCTCCCCAGCGCCAAGCAGAAATTATTAAAGGAGAGTAGAGCGCAGAGGTCCAAAGAATGGCAATGAAAGGCAGAAAGGTCAAAACTATCCTAATCCAACCCAGACAAGCCTAACATATCCAAACGTAACCTAATTCAACCTAACTTGCCGAGATCACTATAGCTGGCATCCCTGAGCCAAGCAGATCATATTATAGCACGGTAGAGCACAGAAATACACCGAAAAGCAGTGTATAGCGTAAAAGTCGGATCTATCCTATCCTAACCTAACCAAACGAAAAATAACCCAGCCTAATGTGGCGAGACCACTATTGCTGGAACCCGCACAGCCGGGCAGAATATGCTAGAGCACAGTAGAGCGCAGAAATCGACTGCATTGCTGTGCATAGCGCAAAAGACGAAGGCAACCTGACCAAACATAATCTAACTTAACTTAACCAAACGTAACATTCCGCGATCACCATTATGTTAGACTTGCGAGGACGGGTAAGGTATATTTCGATTTTGATGGCCATGACCTTCGTGTATACACAGTGCTTCTATGGATTTCTGAACTCTCCTCTCCCCTAATCTGTGCTGCTCGGCTCTGGAGTGTTCAGCAGTAGTGGTCTCGGCACGTCAGGTAGTTTTCGGTTACGTGTGGTTAGTTAAGGTTACGCTATGTTCGGTTAGGACAGCTTTGACTCTCGTGCTATACACCGTGATTCATCGATTTCCTGCGCTCGTCTGTTCTCTACAACATTCTGCTTGGCCATGTGGAGGCCAGCAGCAATTGTCTCGGCTCGTTGGTTTGAGCAATGTTACGTTTGGTGATGTAAGGGTTTGTTAAGTTAGGATAGAGTAGTTTTGACTTTTGTGCTATATACTAATATTTGATGAATTCCTGCGTTCCTCTATGCTCTAGTACGTTCTGCTCGGGTCTGGGGAGGCCAGAAATTGTGATCTCGTCACGTTAGTTTGGAATATGTTACGCTTGTTACGTTACGTTTGGCTATGTTAGTATAAGACAGCTACGACCTTTGTGCTATACACTGCTCTTCGGTGGATGCCAACGCTCTACTGTCCTCTGCCACATTCTGCTTGGCGCTGGAGCGGCCGGCAATAGTGGCCGCAGCACGTTATGTTGAGATATGGTACGTTTGTGTACGTTACGTCGGCTTGGGTTAGGTTTGGTTAGCTTTGACCTTTCCTTTATAATATTTCCTTTATCGTATGGATTTCTGCACTCTGCTCTGCTCTAGTATATTCTGCTTGGCGCTCGGGAGGCCAGCGACAGTGTCTTCGGCACTTTAGGTTGGGTTCGGTTACGTCCGGTTATGTTACGTTTGGTTAGGTTGGGAAAGGGTGGCTATGACTTTTGTGCTTTACATTGCGATTCTATGGATTTCTGCGCTCTTCTCTCCTTTAATATTTTCTGCTTGGCTCTGGGGAGGGCAGCTGTAGATATTTCGCAACTTAAGCCTGTGTTGTGTCACGCTTGGTTACGATACGTTTGATTAGGTTAGAATGGGACTGCTTTGTCTATTGTGCTGTACACTGCTATTCGGTGGTTTCTGCGATCTTCTCTGCTCTAGCTTTTTCTGCTTCACCCTGGGGTGGCGAACAATAGTGGCCTCGGCACGTTGTGTTGGCGTGGTGTAGGTGTATTGTTGGTGTATTGTTACGTTAGGTTTGGTGCGGTTAGGAACGAAGGCTCTGTCTTCCGTGCAATACACTGCCCTTCGGCAGATTTCTGCGCCCTACTGTGCTCTAATATGTTCTGCATGCCTCCATGGCGGCCAGCAATAGGACTACCTGTAAGTTATGTTTAGTTAAGCTATGTTTGGTATGGTTAAGTTAGATTAGACTTGTTTATGGTTGCTCTGATTTTTGTGATATACGCTTCTTTTCGGCGCCTTTCAGAACTCTACGTAGCTTTACTGCACCCTGCTCGTCTCAGGTTTGGGCAGCATAGGGCCCATGGCAAGTTACGTTGTGCTACGTTACGCATGCTTAGGTTAGATTAGGTTTAGCTTTGCTGGGACATCTTAGGCTCTCGTGCTATTCACTGTTATAAGGTAGATTTCAGCGCCCTACTCTCCTCTAATATTCTCTGCTTGGCACCGGGCAGACCAGAAATCGTGGTCGCGGCACGTGACTTTGAGTTATGTTACGTTCGGTCAAGTTACGCTAGTTTGGCTCAGGTGTGGACAGCATTGGCTTTTCGCTACACACCGATATTCTATGGACTTCTGCGCTCTAAAGTGCTCTATCTTACTCTGCTTTTCTCTGGTGACGCCGGGGATAGTGGTCGCGGCACCTTAGGTTGAGTTATGTTGCGTTTAGTTAGGTTGGGTTTGGCTATGCAATTTCGCCGACTTTTTGCTATACTCCGATATTCCGTGGATTTCTGTGCTCTAATATTTTCTTCTTGGACCTGGGTATGCCATAAGTAGTGATCTCTGCAAGTTATGTTTAGTTACGCTACGTTCGGTTATGTTAAGCTAGGACAGGTTAGGTTAGGATATATTTGACTTTTGTGCTATGCACGGGAGTGGTGTAGATAACAGTACACTACTGCGCTCTATTATGCTCTGCTTCCCTCTGGTGGTGCCAGCGATAATGTTCTCGGCACGTTAGATTCAGTCATGTTCCGTTCTGGTATGTTACGCTTTGTTAGGTTAGGACAGGATAGATGCGACTTTGGGCTATGCACTCCTATTCGCGTTATTCCTGCACTCTACGTTGCTCTACTATACTCCGCTCGAATCTCGGGCGGCCATCGAGACGCGTTACGTTGAGTTAGATTACGTAAGGTTAGGTTCAGTGTGGATACGTATGGTTAGGACAACTTTGGCTATCGTGCTATACACAGCTATCCGGCGGATGCTTGGCCTCTAGTGTGCTGCGATATTTATGCTTGGTTCTGTGGTGGCCAGCGAGGGTGGTCTCAGCACGTATGTGCGAGTTAGGTTGCGTTCGGTTAGGTCAGGTTGGGAATGTTTGGCCAGGATTCCTTTGACTTTTGTGCTATACACTGCTACTCCGGTAATTTCTATGACATACTGTGCTCTACTACATTCTGCTTTGCTCTGGGATGGCCAGCAGCAAAGGTCACGGTACGTCATGTTAAGCTATGCTACGTTTGGTCATGTCAGGATTGGACAGGTTAGGTTAGAATATCTACGGCTTTTGTGCTACTCACTGCAGTGCTGTGGATTTCGGCGCCCTCTGTGCTCTAGTACATTCTCCTGGCGTCTGCGGAAGCCAGCAATAGTGACCTCTGCGCGTCAGGTTGAGTTGTCCTACGTTTGGTTATGTTTGGTTACGTCAGGTTAGTATAAGGTATCACCGACTTTTGTGCCACACTGCTATTCCGTGGGTATCTGCTCTCTATATTGTACATATATACTCTGCTCGAATCAGGGGAGGAGAGCAGTAGTGGTCGCGGCACGCTAGGTTGAGTATTGTTACGTTTGATTATGTTAGGTCAGTTTATGTTTAGTGAGAATAGCCTCGACTTTCGTGCTACACACTGCTATTCGGTGCATTTCTGCGCTCTACTGTGATCTACAATATTCTGCTTGGCCCTGGGGAGTCCAGCAATATTTGCCGCTGCGCGTTATGTTCAGTTACGTTACGCATGGTTAGGTTACTTTTGCTTTGGCTAGGTCTGGACAGATTTTAATTTCCTGCTATACACTGAGATTCTCTGGATTTCTGCGTCCTACTCTCCTCTAGTATGATCTGCATGGCTGTGGGGAGGCCAGCAATGGTAGACTCGGCAGGCTAGGTTGAGTTACGTCACGTTAGGTTCGGTTAGATTTGCTTGGTTTAGGCTAGGGTGGCTTTGACTTTCGTGCAATACACTTCTATTCGGTGGATTACTGCGATATATATTTCTCCACCATCCTCCGCCTGACTCTTTGGAAGCCAGTAATAGCCGTCGCGGCAAGTTGGCGTGAGATATGTTACGTTTGGTTACGATACATTTTGTTAGGTTAGGACAGGATAGCTTTGCCTTTTCTGCTATACAGTGCGATTCTATGGATTTCTGCGCTCTGCACTCCTCTATTATATTCCGCTTGGCTGTGGGGAGCCCGGCAACGGCGGTCGTTTGGTTTAGTCAGGCTACGTTCGGCTATGTTACATTTGGTTGGGCCAGGAGGGGATAGCTTTGACTTTTGTGCTATACACTGCTCTTCGGTGTATATATCCGTTCTACTGTGCTCTAGTATGCTCTGCACGGCTCTGGAGTGGCCAGCAGTTGTGGTCTCGCCTCGTTAGGTAACGTTAGGATAACTTCGGTTATATTACGCTTGGATAGGTTAGGATAGGATATCTTAGGCTATTGCGTTTTACACTGCCACTCAGTGGACTTCTACACACTACATTGCCCCACTATTCTCTGCTCGACTCTGGCGAGGCTTGTAATAGTGGTCTCGGCACGCCAGGTTGAGATATGCTACGATTGGTTGGGGTGTCATAGTTTTGGTTAGGCCTGGATAGCTATGAGTTCGTTCAATACACAACGATTTTATTGATTTCTGGTCTCTACTCTCCTCTGTTATGCTCTGCCTGTCCGTGTGGAGGCCAGCAATGGTGGTCGCGGCCCGCTAGGCTGAGCTAGGCTACGTTTGGCTGTGTCACAATCGGTAAGGTTAGGGGAGGATAGCTCTGACTTTTTTGCTATACACAGTTACCCGGTGGATTTCTGCGATCTCATGCGCTCTATTGCGTTCAGATTAGCGTTGGGATGGCCAGCAATAGTGATCTCGGCACGATACGTTGAGATATGCTATGTTTGTCTAGGTCAGGTTAGCTCGGGTTGGGTTAGGATATCTTCAAATTTCTGCTATACACAGCGATTCTATGGATTTCTGCGCCTTAGCCTCCTCTAGTATGACACTTTTGACTCCAGGAAGGCAATCATTAGAGGTTGCGGCACGACAAGTTGAGTTAGGCTTGGCTTTGTTATGTTATGGTAGCTTTGGTTGGGTTCGGATTGTTTTGACTATCGTGCTATACACTATTATCCGGTGTACCACTGTGATCCAATCTGCTCTACTATATCCTGCTTGGCTCTGGGGAGACCAGCAGCAGTAGTCGCGGAACTCTGTGTGGATCTGTTCTACGGTTGGTGGGGTTAGGTTGGGTCGGTTTAGGTCAGGTTGTCAATGACATTTGTGCTATACACTGTAGTGCTGTGGATTTCTGCGATCCTCTGTGCTATAATTTGTTCCACTTGGCTCTGAGGTGGCCAGAAATTGTGGTATCGGCGCGTTAGGTTTATATATATTATGTTCCGTTACGTAAGGTTAGTAAGGTCAGGTTAACATTTCTTTGACTTTTGTGCTATACACTGCTCTTCGGTGGATTTATGCGCTTTACATTGCTCTACTATACTCTGAACGACTCTGTGAATGCGAGCAATAGTGGACGTGTCACGCTATGTCAAGTTAGGTTATGTTTGGTTAGGTTACGTTAGGCCACGTTTGTTCAGGATTGCCTTGACTTTCGTGCTATATGCTGTTATTCGGTGGATATCTGGTATCTACTGTGCTCTACTACATTCTGTCTTTCTCTGAGGCGTCTAGGAGCACTGGTCGCTGCACGCTATCTGGAGCATTGCTACGTATGGTTAGGTTTGGTTAGGTCATGTTAGGTTAGGTTATCTTGGGCTTTTTTGCTGTTCACTGCAATTCGGTTGATATCTGCGCGCTGCTGTGCTCTAGAACACCCTGCTTGTCTCGGTGGAGGTCATCAATGGTGGTGTCTTCACGTTGGGTTTGGTTAGGCTACGTTCGGTTACGTTACGTTTGGCTGTGTTAGAATAGGGTAGTTCGGCTTTTGAGCTATACACTGCTATTCTGTGGATTACTGGGCTCTAATATGCTCTAATATTTCCTGCTTTCCTCTGGGGAAGTCAGCAATATTGGTCTCGTCACGTTTTGTCGAGTTACGCTACGTTTGGGTATGTTAAGTTTAGTTATCTTTCACTTTTGGGCTATGCACTGCGACGCGATCTGTTCCTGCGCTCTACTGTACCCTCGTGTAGTCTGCTTGACTTCGATGTGGCCAGCAATAGCTGTCGCGTGACGTCATATTTAATCGTGTTGCGTTTGTGTATGTAACGATTGGTCATGGTAGGATAGGGTAGCTTCGACTTTTGTGCTCTACAATGCTATTCGGTGGATTTCAGCTTTCAACTGTACTCTAATATTTTCAGCTTGACTCTGGCAATGCCAGCAATACTGGTCTGGTCAAGTTAGGTTTTGTTATATTACGTATGGTCATGTAAGTGTATATTAAGCTCGGTCGTGCTCTCTTTGACTTTCGTGCTATACACTGATATTCGTAGCATCTCTGCGCTCGACTGTGCTCTGCTATATTCTGCATGGCTGTGCGGAGGCTTGAAATGGTGGTCGCGGCGAGTAAGTTTGAGGCAGATTGCGTTTGGTTATGGTAGGTTACGTTGGATTAGGTTAATATATCTTTTGCTCTTGTGATGCACACTGCTGCTGTATGGACTTCTGCGCCCCACCGTGCTCTATCGCATTCTGCTTGTTTCTGGGGCCGCGGGGTATAGTGGTTGTGTCAAGCCAGGTTTAGTCAGGTTACATTCGGTTTGCCTACGTTAGGTTAAGTTTGTTCCGGTTAGCTTTGACAATTGTACTATACACTGTCATTCCGTCGTTTCCTGCGCTCTTCTTTGCTCTAGTATGTTCTGCTTTGCTTTGGGGAGGCCAGCGATGGTGCTCTCAGTACATTAGTTTGTGTTGGGTTTCGTTCGATTATTTTACGTTTGGTTCGGTTGCGTTAGGTCAACTTGGGTTAGGCTATCCACGGCTATTGTGCTACTCACTGCAGTTCAGTGGATTCTTGCCCACTACTGTGCTCTAGTACTCTCTGATTGTCCCGGTGGAGGCCAGCAATATTGGTCTCGTCATGTTAGATTGCGTAATGTTACGCTCGGAAATGTTACGATAGGCAAGGTCAGGACAGGCTACTTTGACTTATGCGCTATTCACAGCTATTCGGTGCATTTCCACTCACTAATGTGCTCTAATATACCCTGCTTGACTTTGTGGGGTCTAGCAATGGTGGCCGCGGCACATTCGGTTGTGTTAGGTTACGCTTGGTTAAGCTACGTTGGCTTGGCTTAGGTCTTGGTAGCATTGAATTTTCAGCTATACACTGCGATTCTATGGTTTTCTGCGCCCTACTCCCCTCTAATATGTCCTGCTTGGCTCTGTGATGGCCATCAGTTGTGGCCGCGGCACGCTAGGTTGAGTTAGATTACTTTTGGGAAGTTTAAGCTAGGCTCGGTTAGGTCAGAATAGCTTCGACTTTTGTACTACAGACTGCTATTCCATGTGTTTCTGCGCTTTACAGTGCTCTTTTGCATTCCACATACCTCTCGGGACGCCAGCAACAGAGGACGCGACACGTTATATTGAGCTACGTTACTTTCGGTTATGTAAGGTTAGGATATATTTGGCTAGGATAGCTTTGGCTTTTGTGCTATGCATCGCTATTCGTTCGGTTTTTGCTTCCTACATAGCTCTAATATATTCTGCTTTGCTCTGGGGAGACCGGTAACAGTCGTCTCGTCACGCGAGTTTGAGCAATGTTAGCCATGGCTATGTTAGGTTAGTTAGGGTACGGCCAGGATAGCTCCGACTTTTATACTATGCACCGCTAATTTATGGATTTCTGCTATCCACCCTCTCTAATGCGTTCTGCATGTCCCGGGGGACGCCAGCAATGGTGGTCGCGTCAAGTTGTGTTGAGTTATGTTACGTTCGGCTGGTTTAGATTATTTTGGGTTAGGCCAGTGTTGCCTTGACTTTTCTGCTACACACTGCCATGCTATGGGTTTCAGCGCTCTGCTCTTTTCTAATATGTTCTGCTTGGCTCCGTTGAGACCAGAAATATTGGTCGCGGCACGATATGTTTAGTTAGGTTACGTTTCGCTCGGTTAGGTTACGTCGTGTTGGGTCAGGTTAGCTTTGACCTTTGTGCCGCACATTGCCATTCTTAGGGTTTCTGCGATCTGCTCTCGTCTAACATATTCTACATGGATCCGGTGGGGTCAGACATACTGGTTGCTGCGCGATAGGCCGAGTGGGTTACGTTTGGTTAGGTTACGTTAAGTTGTGTTTGGATAGGATGGCTTAGACTTATATGTTGCGCGCTGCAGTCCTACGGATTTCTGCGCTCTACTGCGCCCTATCATATTCTGGACGTCTGTGTGGACACCAGCAGTAGTGTTCGCGGCACGCTACGCTGAGTTGTGTTACGTTCGGAAAGTTCATGTTAGTTTGGGTTCGGCTACGGTAACTTCGACTTTTCTGTTATACACGACCGTTCTATGGATTTCTGCGCTCTGCTGTCCTCTAATATGTTCTGGTAGGCTCTGGGGAGGCCTGAAATATCGATCGTGGCCCGTTAGGTTTTCTTATGTTACCCTCGGCTGTGTTACGTGAGGTTATGTTTGGTTAGGACAACTTCGTCCTTTGTGCTACACAATGCTCTACCGTGGCTTTCTGCGCAAGGATCTCATCTAATATGTCGTGAATGTCTCTGGAGAGGCCATCATGTGTGGTCGTCCCACGATAGTTACGTTAGTTTGCGTTTGATCTGGTTAGGTTAGGTTGGGTTAAGTTAGGGTCGCTTTGACTCTTCTGCTGCACACTGCTTTTATATGGATTTCTGCGACCTGCTGTCCTCCAATTTGCTCCGCTCGACTCTGGGCAGGCCAGAAATAGTGTTTGCCGTGCCTTTGGTTGAGCTATGTTTGGTTATTTTAGGATGGGATATATTAGGAAAGGAAAGGATTGACTTTTTTGCTATACCCTGCTATTCGGCGTGTATCTGCCCAGCAGTATGCTTCAGTATTTTCTGCTATGCTCTGGTGAGGCCAGCAATAGCGATCTCGGCACTTCATGTTGAGACGTACCACGACTGGTTAGGTTAGGTTGGGTCAGGTGAGGTCTGGATATCTTTGACTTTTGTGCCATACACTGCCATTCGGTGGATTTCTGCGCTCTACATTTCACATCTATACCCTGCTCGACTCGGGGGATACGAGTAATAGTGGTCGCGGCACGGTAGGTTGAGTATTGGCACGTTTGACTATGTTAGGTTAGGTTAAGTTTAGTTAGGATAGCTTTGACTTTCGCGCTGTACGCTGTTATTCGGTGGATTTCTGTGATCTACTGTGCTCTACTACATCCTGCCTGGCTCTGGGGATGCCAGGATCATTGGTCGCGGCACTTTAAGTTGAGCTATGCAGCGTTTCGTTAGGTTAGGTTGGTCCAGATTGGGTTAGGATATCTTCGGCTTTTGTGCTATACACTGCAATGCGATGGATTTCTGCCATCTGCTGTGCTCTGATACGTTCTGCATGACTCTGTGGAGTCCATCAATATTTGTCTCGTCACGCCATGTTGAGTTACACTACGTTTGGGTAGGTTAGGTTAATCCTAGTTAGTTTAGGGTATCTATCACTTCTGCGCTGTGCGCTACAGTGCGGCGGATTTCTGCGCTCTAGTATGCTCTAATATGCCCTGCTTGGTTCCGGGGACGCCAGAAACGATGGTCTATTCACGTCATGCTAAGGTACACTACGTTTGTGTGGCTTAGGTAGGGTAATGTTAGGTCCAGGTATGTCTGTCTGTTGTGGTATTTGTTGCAGTGCGGTGGGTTTCTGCGCACTTCTGTGCTCTAGTACATTCTGATTGTCTTTGTGGTGGCCAGCAATGGTGGTCTCGTCATGTTAGGTTTGTATATGTTACGTTTTGCTGGATCAGGTTAGGTTAAGAGCCGAACAGATAACTCAGACTTTCGTGCTATACACCGCTGCTCGAAGAACTTCTGCGCCGTGCTGTGCTCTACTATATTATGCTTAGCCCAAGGAAAGCCACGAATAGTTGCCGCGGCACGTTACGTTGAGGTAGGCTACGTTTGGTTACGTTATGCTAGCTAGAGTTAGGTATGGATTGTTACGACTTATGAGCAATACACTGCGATTCTATGGATTTCGGCGCTCTGCTGTCCTCTAGTAAGCTCTGTCCTACCGTGGGGATGCCAGCAACTTAGTTCGGTCTACGTTAGGTTCAGTCATGTTACGTTTGTTTATGCTAAGCTTGGGCATATTAGGATAGGATTGCCTTGAATTTTGTGCTATACAATACTACTCGGTGGATTTCTGCGTTCTTGTCTTCTCTAATATGCCTTGCTTGGCTCTGAGGAGGCCAGCAATTGTCGTTGCGTCACGTTACGTTCATTTAGGCTATGATTGGTTAGGTCAAAATTCTTTAGGTTAGGCTTGCATAGCTTTGACTTTCGCGGTATACACTGCTGTGCGGTGCATTTCTGCTCTCTACAGTGCTCTAGTATATTCTGGATGGCTCTGTGGAAGACAGCAATAGTGGTCTTGGCACGTTGAGTTGGGTTAGGTTATGTTTGGTTATATTATGTTTAGTTAGGTTAGGCACGGATAGCTATGACCTTTGCGCTACACACTGCTTTTCGCTGGATTTCTGCGATCTACTGTGATCTAATATACTCTGCTTTGCTCTGTGGCGTCCAGAAACTGTGTCTGCGCGCCTTATGTCGAATTGTGTTACTTTTAGTATGGTTAGGCTTGTTTGCGTTACGAGACACATCTCCGACTTTTGTGACGTACACAGAAATGAGGTGGATTTCTGCGCCCTGCTGCGCTCTAATATGTTCAGCTTTTCTCTGTGAATGGCAGCGATACTGCTATCGTCACGTTACTTTCTAATTAGCCTACGTTCGGTTAGGTTAAGTTAGGTCAGGTTAGGTCAGGGTATCTATGACTTTTGTGCTTTAAACTGCAATGCGGTCGATTCCTACGGATTACTGTTCTCTAGTATTTTCTGCTTGCCTCTGCGGAGGCCACCCATAGTGGTTTCAGCACGTTAGGTTGAGGATCGCTATGTTTGTATATGTTACGTTTGGTTATGTTTGGAGTGGATAGACCTAACTTTTGTGCTCTAAGCCCTTATACGGCGGATTTCTGTGCTCTACTGTGCTCTAATATACTCTGCTTGACCATAAGGAGGCCATTAATGGTGGACTCGGCTAGTTAGGTAGAGATAGTTTACGTTTGGGTACGTTATTTTAGTTTGGGTTAGGTATCCATAGCTTTGACTTTCGTAGTTTACACTGCTATACGTTGGATTTCTGCGCTCTACTGTGCTCCAGCATGTTCCGCTTGGCACCGGGAAGGCCGGCAAGAGTGCTCCCGGTAAGTTAGTTTGAGCTATGCTACGTACTGTTATATTACGTTTGGACAGGATAGGGTAGGGTAGTTGTGACTTATGTGCGGTGCGTTTCTATTCGTCTCATTTCTACGCTCTTCATTGATCTACCATACTCTGCTTGAATGTGGGGAGGCCGGTGATTGGCGTCCCGCCCGGTTAGTTCAATTTAGGCTACCCGTGGTTATGTTACGTTTGGTTAGGTTAGGAGATTGTATTATTGACTTTTGTGCTATACACTGCTGTTCGGTGAACTTCTTCGATACACTGTGCTCTAATATGTTCTGCTTGGTTCTGGGGAGGCCAGCAATAGTGGTCTCGGCGCGTTATGTTGATTCAGGCTACGTTTGCTTCGATCATGTTAGGTCTGGCAAGGTGGGGATAGCTTTGACTTTTGTGATATACACTGATTTTCGCTGGATGACTACTCTCTACATTACTCTACTGTACTCTGCTCTACTCTCGGGAGGCCAGTGATCGTGGTCGCGGCTGGTAAGTTTGATTTATGCAACGTTAGGTTATACTACGTTTGGTTAGTGTAAGAAGGGCTATCTGTGACTTTTGAGCTGTACGCTGCTATTCGAACGATTTCTGCACTCTACTGCCCTGTATTATGCACCGCTTGGTTCCTTGGAGGCCACATACACTGGCCGCGGCAGGTTAGGTTCAGATAGATTACATTTGGCTGTGTCAAGGTATTTTGGGTTTGTTTAGGGTAATCTTGACCTTTGTGCTCGACGCTGCTACCTTATGGACGCCTGGGCTCTACTGTGCTCTGTCATATTCTGCTTATCTCATGGGACGCCATCAATATTGGTCGAGGCACGTTAGGTTGTGCTATGTTACGTTTGGTTATGCTAGATTAGGTTAGGCTCGGTCAGCATATCTTTGACTATTGTACTATACACTGCTATTCGGTGGATTTCTGCACTCTACTGTGCTGTAATCTGTTCAGCGCTGCCCTTGGAGGGGCAGCGATACTGGTCTCGGCACGTTAGCCTCAGTTATGTTACGTTTGGTTGGGTTAGGTTTTTTGCCTCAGGTTAGAATGGCTTTGACTTTTCTGCTTCACACTGCCAATCTATGGACTTCTGCGCCCCACTCTCCTCTAATATGTTCTGCTTAGAAATTCATAGGCCAGCAATATTGGTCTAGGCACGTTAGGTTGGAATACGTTGTGCTTGGTCATGTCACCCTTGGTTAGGTTACGATAGGGTAACTTTGAATTTTGCGCTATACACTGCTATTCGGTGCACTTCCGCGCTATGCTGACCTCTAATATGCTCTGCTTGTCCCTGGGGAGGTCAGCGATTGTTGCCTCGGCAAGCTAGGTTGTGTAATGTTACGTTCGGTTATGGTAGGCTTGTTTGGGTTAGGTCTGGATAGCTTTGACTTTCTTGGCGTAGTTTGTTATTCGGGGGATATCTGCGCTCCGCTGTGCTCTACTGTACGCCGCTTGACTCTGTGGAGGCCTACAATAGTGGACGCTTCCCGTTAGATTGAGTTATCTTACGTTTAGCTTTGCTACGATTGGTTAGGTTAGGAGAGGATAGCTTTCACTTTTCTGCTACACACTGCTATTTGGTAGATTTCTGCGCTCCACTGCGATCTGATATATTCAGCTTGGCTCCGGGAAGGCCAGAAATTGTGGTCGCAGCACGTTGCGTTGCGTTAGGCAACGTTTAGTGAGGATAGGTTAGGATATCTTCGACAACAGTCCTTTACGCAGCAATGCGGCGTGCTCTAGTGTGCTTTGATTCTCCCTGGGAAGGCCAGCCACAGTGGACTCGGCACGTTAGGTAGAGGTAGGCTTCGTTTGGCTACGTTATGTTAGTTTGGTTTGGGTTTGCATAGTTTTGACTTTCGTGGTATGGACAGTTACACGATGTGTTCCGGCGCTCTGCTGCGCTCCGGTATGTTCCGCTTGGTACTGGAGAGGCCAGCAATAGGGGTCCAGGCACGTTAGGTTGGATTACGCTGAGCTGCCTTATGTTGCGTTTGGTTAGGTAAGGATAGGGTAACTTCCACTTTTGCGCTTTAAACTGCTATTCGGTGTATTTCTTCACTCTACATTGCTCTACTATAGCCTGCGCGACCCTGTCGTGGCCAGCAATTGTGGTCGTGGCACGATAGATTGTGTTAAGTTTCCTTTGGCCAGACAATGTCGGGCAAGATTTGGTTACGATGCCTATGGATATTGGGCTATCCACTGCCTCTTGTTTGATTTCTGCGCTCTACTGTGCTCTGGTGTGTTCTACTCGGCACTGAGGAGGACAGAAACTATTTTCTCGTCACGTTTGCTTTAGTTGTCCACGTTTTTTAAGGTTAGGTTTTGTCAGGTAACGTGCTAGTCGCTGCACTTTTGAGGCCTTCTGCGCTCAGCTGTGCTTTAGGATGTTATACTTGGCTCTGGCGAATGCAGTAATAGTGGTCTTTGCACGTGAGGCTAATTTCGGCTGCGATTGATTATATTGCCTTTGGACAGGTTAGGATAGGGAAGCTGTAACTCTTGTGCTGTGCGCTGCTATTCGTCGCATTTCTACACTCTACATTGTTCTACTATGCTCTGTTCGACTGTGTAGATGCCAGTAATAGGTATCGCAGCAGGTTAGTTTATCTAGGCTACGTTTGGTTATGTTACGTATGGTTAGGCTAGGAGAAGATAGCATCGAATTTCCTGCTATACACAGCTACTCGGTGAGCTTGTGCGCTATACTGTGCTCTAATATGCTGTGCTTGGCTCTGGGGAGGTCAGAAATAATGGTCTCGTCACGTTATATTCGGTTGCACTACGTTTGTGTGTGTTGGTTACGTCAAGCTACGCCAGCATATGTTCCACTCTTGTGCTATACACCGCAATGCAGTGGATTTCTGCCCTCTGCTGTGCTCTAGTACCCTTTGCTTGGCTTTGGGGAGGCCAGCAACAGTGGTCTCGATTCGGTTCCGTTATGTTAAGTTTGGTGAGGTTAGGGTACGATAATTTAGTCTTTCGCGTTGTTCACTACTATCCGTGGATTCCTGCGCTCTACCGTATTCTGATATATGCTGCTTGGCAGCGGGGATGCCAGTAATAGGTGGCTCGACACGTTAGCTTGAGTAAGGTTACGTTTCGTTAGGTTAGGTTAGGAAGGTTCGGTTAGGGTTTCCTTGACTTTTATGCTATACACTGCTATTCGAAGGATTTCCGCGCCCGACATTGATCAAGTATTCTCAGCTCGAACCTGTGGAGGCGAGAAGTAATGGTCGTTGCGCGTCAGCTTGTGTTAGGTTACGTTTGGCTAGGTTAGGAGCGGCTACTTCGACTTTCGTGCTTTATACTGCTTTTCGGCGGATTTCAGTTATATACTGTGCTCTACTACATTCTGCGTTGCTCTGGGGAGGTCAGAAGCAGTGGTCTCGGCACGCTGTGTTGAGATATGGTACGTTGGGTTATGTTAAGTTAGGTCAGGTTAGGTTTGGATTGCTTGGACTTTTGTGCTACACACTGATATTCTATGGACTTCTGCGCTCTTCTGCGCGGAATCACTCTCCGCTTGACTCGGCGGGCGCTAGGAATAGTGCTCCCGGCACGTTAGGTTGTGTTACGTTACGTTTGGCTAGGCTAGGTTTGGCTAGGTTTGGTAAAGATTGCTTTGACTTTTGCGCTATACACGGCGATTCGGGCGGTTTCAGCCTTCTACGTCGCTCTGCTATACTCTGCTTAGCTATCGTGAGGCAAGCAATAGCTGACGTGGCCCGTTAGTTTGGGGTACGTTGCGTCTGCTTATGTTACATTTGGATAGGTTAGGACAGGATAGCTTTGACTTTTGTGCTATACGCTGCTATTCTGTGTATTTATGCGCTCTACTGTGATCTAATATTCTCTGCTTGACTCTGTGGCAGCCAGAAATAGAGGTCTCGGTTCGTTAAATTTCGATATTCTACGTTTGATTAGGTTAGGCTATGCAGGTTATGATAGGATATCTTTGGCTTTTGCCCGATTCACTGCTATTTGGTGGCTTTCTGGTCCCTACTGTGCTCTAACATATTCTGCTTGTCTCTGGGTAGGCCAGCAATAGTTGCCACGGCACGTAAGCTTAAGTTAAGTTGCGTTTGGTTGTTTTACGTTTGGAGAGGTTAGAAGAGGATAGCTTGGACTTTTGCGCTATACACTGCTATTCGTTCGACTTCTGCGCCCTACGTTTCCCTACTGTACACTGCTCGACCCTGGGGAACCCAGTAATAGTGGTCTCGTGCCGTTGTGTTGTGTCAGGCTACGTATGGCTACGTTACTTTTGCTTTGGTTAGGATTGGATGGATATGACTTTCTAGGAAGGCACAGATATCCGGTGGATTTTACCGCTCCACAATGCTCTAGTATGATCAGGTTGGTACATGGAAGACCAACAATAATGTTCTCGGCACGTTATGTTGAGGCAGGTCACTTTCGACTACGTTAGGTTAGGATACGTTTGGTTATGTTAGCTCCAACTTTTGTGATATGCACAGCAATTCGGTGGATTCCTGCGCTCAACTATGCTCTGGTATGTTCTACTTGTCTCTTGCAACTGCAGAAGTAATTGTCTCGGCACTTTGGGTTGAGTCAGATTATGTTCGGTTATGTTAAGTTTGGTAAGGATAGGATAGGGCTGCTTTCACCTTCAGGCCATGCACAGCATTTCGGTCGACTTCTGCGCCCTACGTTGCTGTAATATGCCCTGCTTGGCTCTGCGGAGGCCAGCAATGGCGGTCTCGGCACGTCCGGTTGAGCTATGCTACGTTCGGTTGGGCTATGTCAGTCTGCGTTAGGTTTAGATAGCTCTGACTTTCGTGGTATACACTGCTATTAGGTGGATTTCTCCGCTCTACTGTGCTCTACCACAATGTTCTCGACCCTGGCGAGGCCGGCGATTGTGTTCGTGGCGCGATAAGTTTCGATAAGTTAGCGTTTGGTTATGCTACGTTTGGATATGGTAGGATATGGTAGCACCGACTTTTGTGCTATGCACCTCTATCCACCGGATTTCTGCGCTCCACATTGCTCTATTCTACTCTGCTCGTCTATGGAGGGCCTATAATAGTGGTATCGTCGCGATATGTTCTGCTATGCTACGTTAGGTTTGGTTATGTTAGTGCAGGTTAGGTTTGGATAGCTTTGGCATACGTAGTGTGCAATGCAGTTCGGTGGATTCCTGCGCTCTTCTTTATTCTGGCATATTCTTCTTGGCTCTGTGGAGGCAAGTAATTGCGGTTTCGGCATGTTATGTTGAATTAGACTACGTACGGTTATGTTACGTGTGACTGAGTTAGAATGGGATAGCTTTGACTATTGCCCCATACACCGCCATTCTGTGGATTTCTGCTCTCCACATTGCTCTGATGTACTCTGAATGTACCTGGGAATGCCCGCAATACTACTCACCGCACCTCATGTTGAGTCATTCTACGTTCGGTTAGATTAGGTTAGGACATATTGCGTTGGGTACCTTATATTCTCCTTGTGTCTGTGGAGGCTAGTAACAGTGGTCTCGGCTCGTTTGTTTGAGAGAAGCTACTTTCGGTTATGTTACGTGTGGTTATGCTGGTATAGGAGAACTCCGACTATTGCGCTATACACGGCGATTGGATGGACCTCTGAGCTCTGCTCTCCTCTAATATGTTCTACTTGGCTCTGGAGACGTCAGCAGTAGTGGCCTGGATACGTCAGGGTGAGTTAGGACACTATTGGTTACGTTACGTTTGGTCAGGTTAGGACACGATAGCTTTGACTTTTGCGCTCTACACTGATACAGGGCTCAATTCCATGACCTACTGTGCTTTACCACATTCTGCTTGGCTCTCGGTAGGCCAGGAGTAGCGGTTGCTGCGCGTTTTGTTGAGCTACGCTACGTTTCGTTAGGTTATGGTAGGTCAGGATAGGTTGCGATATCTATATCTTTTGTGCTATTCACTATAATGCGGTGGACATCTGCGCGCTACTGTGCTCCAGTAGATTCTGCTTGTACCTATGGGGGCCCAAAATGGTAGTCTCGTCGTGTTAGGTTTACTTATGTTACGTTTGCTATATTAACCTTGGCTAGGTTAGGATAGGCTCCTCTGACTTTTGTGATATTCGCTGCTATTCCGTGGATTCCTTCGCACTAGTGCGCTCCAATATGCTCTGCTTCGCACGGGGGCGGCCAGTAATGGTGGTATCGGCATGTTAGGTTGAGTTAGGTTACGTTTGGTTATGTTACGTTTGGTCATGTTAGGAGAGGATGGCTTTGACGTATGTGCTATACACTGCCATTCGGCGGATTTCTGCGCTACACGTTGCCCTACTATACTCTGCTCGACCCATGTGTGTGCCAACAGTTGTGGTCGCCGCACGTTAGGCAGAGTTAGGTTACGTTTGGATACGTTACGATTGGTTAGGCTTGGACAGGATGGCTTTGACCTTTGTGCTATACGCTGCTGTTCGGTCGTATTCTGCGTTCTGCTGTGCTCGAATATGCTCTGCTTGGCGATGAAGAGCACAGCAATAGTGGAGGGAACACGTTAGATTGAGATATGCTACGTTTGTGTAGGCTATCTTTGGCTAGGAGCGCTTACGATATATTTGACCTTTGTGCCATACGTTGATATTCGTTGGATCTTTGTGCTCTACTGCCCTCTGGTATTTTCGGCCCAGCGCTGAGGTGTCCAGCAATAGCGTTCTCGTCTCGTTAGGTTTAGTTTTTCTACATCTGGTTAGGTTAGGTTATGTCAGGTAAGGTTAGAATATCTTTGGCGTCTGTGCTTTCGCTGCTCTTTGGAGGCTTTCTGTGCTCCGCTGTGCTCTAGTATGCTGTACTTGACCTAATATACTCTGCTTTGCTCCGGCGAGGCCAGCAATTGTGGTCTCCGCGTGTTACGTTGAGACAAGCTACGTTTGGTTAGGTTAGGTTAGGTCAGGATAAGTTAGGATATCTTTGTCTTTTGTGCTTTACTCTGCAATGCGGCTGATTTTGGCGTTCTACTGTTCTCTAGCATATTCTGCTTGTCTGTGTGGATGGCAGCAATAGTGGTCTAGGTGGGTTAGATTGGGTTCGGTTACATTCGGTTATGTCTAGTTTGGACAGGTTAAGACAGGACGGATCTGGCTTTTGTGGTATACACTGCTATTCGATGGACTTCTGCGCTGCACTGCGCTCTAACATGTTCAGGTTGGCTCCGGGAAAGCCAGTCATAGTGGTC
The DNA here is from genome assembly GCF_001483705.2 of Eufriesea mexicana. Lineage (NCBI taxonomy): Eukaryota > Metazoa > Arthropoda > Insecta > Hymenoptera > Apidae > Eufriesea > Eufriesea mexicana. The sequence continues at coordinate 17,954 of NW_016914329.1, read as the reverse complement.
ACTGCACATAAGGTTGGGACAGGGTTCGTTAAGCTATGCTGTGTTAACTTGGGTCAGGAATGGATAGCTTCGACGTGTCTGCTATATATTACGATTCTATGGATTTCTGCGCTCTACTACCCTGTATAATGCTCCGCTTGGCTTTTTGGCACCGGCAATACTGGTCGCGTCTCGTTGTGTCGAGTCAGGCACCATTTGGTTATGTTTTAATTGTTGGGTATACGTTTGGATAGATTTGACTTCTCTGCTTTACACTGCGATTCCATGGATTTTTGCGATCTGCACCCCTATAATATATTCTGCTTGGCTCTGGTGAGGCCAGCAATGGTAGTCGCGTCATACTAGGTTCAGTTAGGTTGCGGTTGGTTATGTTCGGTTAGCTTGTGGCAAGTTATGGTAGCTTCGACTTTTCGTCTATACACTGACAATATATAGATTTCTGCGCCCTACTCTCCTCTAATACGTTCCGCTTGGAGATGGGGAGGCCGGCAACAATGTTCTAGAAACGTCAGGTTAGATTACGTTGTGTTTGATTATTTCACGTTTGGTTAGGTTAGGACATGATAACGTTGACCTTTGCTCTACACATTGCTATTCGTTGGATTTCTGCGCTCTACATTGCTCTGCTATACTGTGCTCGACTCTGGGGTGGCCAGCAATAGTGGCCGTGGTACGATAACTTGAGTTACGTTACGTTTTGCTAGGCTAATATGGGTTAAGTTTGGTTATGATGGCTTTGACTTTTGTGCTATAGATGCCATTCCGCCGACTTCAGCGCTCTACATTGCTCTACTGCACATTGCTCGACTATGGGGCGGGCAGAATTTTGGGCATGGCACGGACGTTGCGTAAGGCTACGTTTGTTCAGGATAGGGTAGGCTGTTCAGGGACGTTAGCCATGACATTTGCGCCTTACATTGCTGTTCGGTGGATTTCTGCGCTCTACTGTGCTCTAATGCTTTCTCCCTGGACCAGAGCCGTCAAGAGGTGTCTCGGCTCGTTAGCATTAGTTAGTCTACGTTTGGTTTGGACAGGTTATGTCAGATAAGGTTACAGTGCCTTTCACAGTTGCCACATTCGCTGCTACCTGGTGTCCTTCTACGATTTACTATGCAATAGTGCATTCCTCTTGGCCCTGTGGATTCCAGTAATAGCGGCCTTTGCACGTTACTCTGAGATAGGCTACGTTTGGCTTTATTATGTTTGGATAAGCTAGGATATGGTAGCTTCGACTTATGTGATATACACTGCTATTCACCGTATTTCTACGCTCCACATAGCTTTACTATGCTCTGCTCTACGCTGCGGAGGGCAGTAATAGTGGCCTCGGCATTTTAGTTTGGGTTAGGCTACGTTTGGTTATGATACGTTTCGTTGGGGTAGAAGAGGGCAGCTGAGACTTTTGGGCTATGTACTACCTTTCGGTGGATTTCTGCGATATGCCGTCCTCTAATATGCTCTGATTGGCCCTGGGGAGGACAGCAATAGTGTTCTTGGCACGGTAGGTTGAGTTAGGTTGCGTTCGGTTAGGTTATGTTTGTTTGGGTCAGGTATGGATAGCTACAACTTTCTTTGTATAGACTGCTATTTGGTTGATTTCTGTGCTCTATTGCGATCTACTGTACTCTGCTCGACTCCGGGGAGACCAGCAATAGTGGTCGATGCAAGTTAGTTTGAGCCAGGTTACATTTGGGTATGCTACGATTGGCTATGTTAGGAGAGGGTAGCCGACATTTGTGCTCAACGCTGTTATCCTATGGACTTCTGGGCTCTTCTGTGCCCTATCATACTCTGCTTGTCTCTGGGGACTCCAGCAATAGCGGTCGCAGCACGTTATGTATGCTTCGGTTACGTTTGTGTGTGTTACGGTTGGTGACGTTAGGAGAGGATAGCTCCGTCTTTTGTGCTATACACTGCAATGAGGCCTGTTTGGGTGCCCTACCCTACTCTTGCATATTCTGGCTGGCTCTGCGGTGTTCAGCAATAGTGGTCACGGTAAGCTAGGTTGAGATAGGCTATGCTTGGCTGTGTTACACATGGTTCGGATAGAGGATGATACCTTTGACTTCTGTGCTATACAATGCTTTTGGGTGGACCTCTGCACTCTACTGTCCTCTAGTATGCTCTTCTTTGCTCTGGAAAGGCCAGCAATAGTGGTATTGGCACGTTAGGCTGTGTTAGGCTACGCTAGGTTCTATTACGTTAGTTTGGGTTAGGCATGGATAGCTTTGACTTTAGTTGTATACAGTGATATTCGGTGACTTTCTAAGATCCACTGTTCTCTACTATACACTACTCGGCTGTGGGGAGGCCAGAAATGTTGGGCGCGGCACGTTAGGTTCTGCTATGCTTCGTCTGGTTATGATAGGTTTGGCTATGTCAGGACAGTTAGGGCAGGTTTGACTTTTGTGATATTCAATGCTATTCGGAGGATTTCTGCGCTCTACATTGCTCTATTATACTCTGCTCGACCCTGAGGTGGAGAGCAGCAGTCGTCGTGGCACGATAGGTTGAGTTAGGTTACGGTTGGTTAGCCTACGTTGGTCCAGGTTTGGCTATGATGGCTTCGACTTTTGTGATGTACACTGCTGTTCGTTGGATTTCGGCGATCTACGGAGCCCTAGTATGTTCTGCTTGGCTCTGGGGATTCCAGCAGTATTGGTCTCGGCGCGTTAGTTTAAGTTGTGATACGTTTGGTTATTTTACGTTGGGTTGGGTCAGGAGGGGATAGCTTTGGCTTTTGCCATTTACATTACTATTCGGTGGATTTCTGCGCTCCACTGTGGCCTGATATATGCAGTTTGGCTCCGGGAAAGGCAGCAATTGGTGTCTCAGCACGTTAAGCAGCGATAAGCTACGTTTCGGCTAGTTAGGTGAGGACATCTCTGACTCTTGCGGTTTACGCAGTAAAGTGACTGTCTTCTGCGCTCTACTGTGCTCTAGTACATTCTGCCTGGCTCTGGTGATATCAGCAACAGTGGTCTAGGCTCGCTAGGTTGAGTTAGGTTACGTTTGGTTATGCTACGTTTGGTTACGTTCGGCTAGGATATCTTTGACTTTCGTGCTGCACACTTCCTTTCGGTGGATTTCTGCGCACTGCTGTGGTCTAGTATGTTCAGCAAGGTTCCGGGAAAGACAGCAATAGCGGTATCGGCACGTTACGCTCGGTTCGGCTACGTTCGGATAAGTTATGTTAGGACAGGGTAGGTTACGATACCTTTGATTTTTGCGCTTTACGCTGCAATGCGGCGGTTCTCTGCGCTCTACTCCGCCCTTGTATGTTCCGATTGGCACTGGGGACGCGAGTAATAGCGGTCTCGGCACATTAGGTTGAGATACGATACGTTTGGTTTTGTCGTGTTAGCGTAGGTTATGTTAGGATAGCTGCGACTTTTCTGCTATACACTGCGATCCTATGGATCTCAGCGCTCTACTCTACTCTATTGTGCTCTGCCTGACCATGTGGAGGCCAGCAATACTGGACACCGCACGTTACGTTGAGGTAGATTACGTTCGATTAGGCTAAGTTGAGTTGGGTTAGGCTACGATATCCTTGACTTTTATGCTCAGCACAGATATTCAATGGACTTCTATGCTCTACTGTGCAGTATCGTATTCAGCCTGCGTCTGGGGACGCCAGCAGTAGTGGTCGCGTTACGTTAGGATGAGTTATGCTACGTTTGGCTTGGTTAGGTTAGGTTAGATTTGGATAGGACATCTTTGACTTTTGAGCCGTTCACTGCAATGCGGACGATCTCTACGCTCCACTGCTGTCTAGCATATTCAGGTTGGTTCTGCGGCGGCCAGCAATAGGTGTCCCGTCATGTTAGTTTGAGTTATGTTACGTTTGGTTATGTAACGATTGGTTAGGTCAGGGGAGGACAGTTCCGAATTCTGTGCTATAAACTGCTATTCGGTGGAATTATGCGCTTCACTTTGTCCTGATATATTCAGCTTGGCTCTGGGAAGGACCGCAATTGTGGTCTCGGCGACTTATGGTGAGTTACGCGACGTTAGCTTGTGTTAGTTTAGGTTAGCGTGGGTCAGGATATCTTCGTCCCTTGTGTTAGACGTTGAAACGACGCGGATGTCTGTGATCTACTGTGTTGTAGTATATTCAGCGTGGCACTTGAGAGGTCAGCAGCAGCGGTGTAGGGCGGTTTGGAGGAGTTAGGCTACGTTTGGTAATGCTATGATCGGCTAGGTTAGGCCAGGACAGCTTTGCCTTTTCTGCTGTACACTGCTATTCGGTGGACTTCTGCGCTCCAGTGTAATCTAACATGCTCGCCTTGCTCTGCGGAGAACAGAAACGTTAGCTGCGGCGCGTTAGGTAGTGCTATTTTACGTTCGGTTTGTTTGGATTTGTTTTGGTTAGAATACGATAGCTTTGTCTTTTGTGCTGCACACAGATATGCGGTCCATTTCTGCCCTCCACTGCGCCCTGGTATGCTCTGCTCGGCTCTGTAGAGGCCAGTAATTGCGGTCTCGACATTTTAAGTTGAGATACGCTACCTTCGGCTAGGTTATGTTAGTTATGGTTAGGTCTGGATAGCTTCGACTTTCGTGGTACAAACTGACGTACAGTGGGCTTCTGCGCTCTATTATGCCCTACTATGCCCTGCTTGACTCTGTGGCGGGCAGCAATAGCTGTCGACGTAGGTTAGGTTTAGTTATATTACGTTTGGTTCTGTTCAGTTTGGTTAGGTTTGGACTAGATAACCTTGACTTATGTGCTATACGCTGCTATTCGGTCGATTTCTGCGATCTACTGTGCTCTAATGTTTTATGCTTCGCTCTGAGAAGGCCAGAGATAGTGGTCACTGCACGCATGTTTGAATTATGTTACGCTTGGTTTGATTGCGTTAGGACAAACTTGGTTATGTTGGCTTCGACGTTTGTGATACACACTGCTATTCGGTGGATTTCTGTGCCTTATTGCGCTCTAATGTGCCATGCTTGGCATCGGGGAGAACAGCAACTGCGGTCTCGGCAGGTTAGAATGTGGCATGTTGCCTTCGGTTATGTTAGGATATGATACGTTAGGTTGGGATATCTCTGCCTTTTGCGCTAAACACTGCTATTCGGTGTATTCCTGCTCTCTACTGTGCACTAATATTTTCTGCTTGGCTCTGGTTATGCCATAAATAGAGGTATTGGCACGATAGGTTTAGTTATTCTACGTTTCGTTTTGTTAGGCTTGGTCTGGTATGGCAGGGATGACTTAGAATTTTGTGCAATACATTGATGTTCGGTGTATATCTGCGCTCTACTGTAAGCTGACATTCTCTGCTTGGCGGTAGGGTAGCCAGAAATAAGGGCCGCGACACGTTAGTCTGAGTTAGGTTGCGTATGTTAACGTTACGTTTCGTTCTGTTAGGGTACGATAGCATTGACTTTTGTGCACTTTCTCCGCTCTACCCTGCTCTAATATCACCTGCTTTTCTCCGGGAGGCCCGAAATAGTGGGTGGGGCAAGTTAGGTAGTGTTACGTTACGTTCGTTTTGGCTATGCTGGAATGTGTTATGCTTGTGTAGCATTGACCTTTCTGCTATACACTGCCATTCTATTGACTCCCGTACTCCACTCTCCTCTAATATGCGCTGCTTGTGACTGGGTGGCCAGAAGTAGTGCTATAGTCACGTTAGGTTGAGTTATTTTACGTTTGGTTCTGTTAGAGAAGGTCAGGGTAGGAAGTGGTAGCTATGACTTTTGTGCTATACACTAGTGTTCCGTGGATTTCCGCGCACTACTGCGATCAAGTGCGCTCTGCGTGGCTTCTTCAAGGGCAGCAACAGCGGTCTCAGGCACGTTAATTGGAGATGGGTTACGTGCGGTATTGTCATGATTGGACATGTAAGGAGAGTATAGCTTCAACTATTGTGCTTTACACTGCTATTCGGTGAGCTTCTGCGGTCTGCTGTGCTCTTATATGTTCCGCTTATCTCTAGGGAGGCCAGTAATAGTGCTCGTGGCACAATAGTTTGAGTTTGGTTACGTTCGGATAGGTTAGGTTAGGCTCGGTTTGGTTGGGATGGCTTTGACTTTTGTGTTATACACAGGTGTGCTGTGAATTTCTGCGCCCGACTGCGCTCTACTGCATTCCGCTAGGTGCTGCGGAAGCCAGCAATTGTGTCCGCGGCACGGTATGCTGATGGAGGCTACGAACGGTTAGGCTACGATAGCATGGTTTCGTCGGGATAGATATGAGTTTTGTGCTGTACACTACGATTCCATGCATTTCTGCGCTCTACTGTCCGCTAGCAACTTCTGCACCACCCTGGAGATGCCAGCAATATTGGTCCCGTCACGCTATGTCTCTCTACGCTACGATTGGTTAAGCTAGGTTAGGTCAGGTTATTCTAGGCTACCAATGGCTTTGGGCGGGATGCGCCTGCCCGAGCGCCAGTGCAAGCGAGCTCCACCGCTGGCCTGCTCGAGCGGCCCGGACTGCCGGACTCGGCGGAAGCTTTCGCGGGCGCTTCCCGTGGCGGGCCCGTTGACGCCCCGGCGAAGACGCCGGTCGCGGCCACGGTCGTAGCCGGGAAGGACACCGGGGCCAGCTGGCCTCTCATCACCGGTAGGCGCGAGAAGCGAGCGCAGCGTCCGGCTGCCGCTGACCGCCACTGCCCGCGAGAGTGCCCACGAGTGCGCCGAAGGGAGCAGGCGGAAAGACGGCGCGCCGCGCCTTGGGGACGAGCTCCGCTCGCGCGCATCCCGCGATCACCGCGAAGAGCGGAGCGATGCCGGTCACGACAAGAAGAAGAGCGGCGCCAAGCAGGGCCCCATCCATAAGCGGCCGCC